>NC_080719.1:23587600-23595100 GCF_019097595.1 Hemibagrus wyckioides
AGCTAGTCAAAGGTTGCTCGTTTCGCCAAAATCTTTTCTTGCACAAATGACACAACTACAGTTTAGCAACTCAAATATATACTCAAGTCGTTGTTACATATTTAATGTTCAGCATTGACCAGAAACCTTTTCTTTCAATGAATAATCAATTAGTCAAGCCTGTAGTGTAGCCTGTAGGACCGAGCAGCTGATTATTGACAAACACTCGTTATTTTCAGCCCTAATTGATTACACATTATGAGGATCATTAGGATTTAAATTAACACTACTACTGCAATCAGTGCTGCTTATTGACTCACTGCTTTATCCCTCTTCCTATCAGACCCTTTTCATTAGAAAACTATAAGCTGCCTTTAGAAACTATTCCTTACTTTATTCGAATCTGAATTACATTATTTTCCCCTGATACACATAATAACTGAGACGGAAATTCACTTAGCTAAAGCTCTGAATACAGGCCTAGATTTAAGGATCTTTATGCATTTTCTAGGGATCTCAATCTAACATAATAATCATGCTGCCTCCAACATGCATTGACATTATGGACAGAGGGTGCTAACATAAGGCCAAAAATATGTGCACCCATGACCTTCATACCTACACCAATCAGCCATAACATTATGACCACTGAGAGATGACGTGAATAAGACTGATGATCTCCTCATCATGGCACCTGTTAGTGGGTGGGATATATTAGGTAGCAAGTGAACATTTTGTCCTCAAAGTTGATGTTAGAAGCAGGAAAAATGGACAAGTGTAAGGATTTGAACGAGTTTGACGAAGGGGCAAATTGTGATGGCTAGACCACTGGATCAGAGCATCTCCAAAACTGCAGCTCTTGTGGGGTGTTCCTGGTCTGCAGTGGTCAGTATCTTTCAAAAGTGGTCCAAGGAAGGAACAGCGGTGAACCGGTGACAGGGTCATGGGCAGTCAAGGCTCACTGATGCACGTGGGGAGCGAAGGCTGGCCCGTGTGATCCGATCCAACAGAAGAGCTACTGTTGCTCAAATTGCTGAAAAAGTTAATGCTGGTTCTGATAGAAAGGTGTCAGAATACACAGTGCAGGACGGGTGTTTTTATTTTAGGCAGGTGGTCATAATGTTAAGCCTGATCAGTTTATATGTGATGGTTGAACATCTCATTAACATAGATTACAATCAGTGCCACTCTTCTGGAAGGCTTTCCACTAGATGTTGGATTGTGGTTGTGGGGATTAGTGTTCATTCAGCTACAAGAGCATTAGTGAGATCAGACTCTGATGTTGGAATGCTGAGGAAGCTCCAGTTCCAGTTCACCCCATTGGGGTTGAGTAAGAGTCAGGGCACTCGAGTTCTTCCACACCATGTCTTCATGGAGCTGCTTTGTGAAGCTATAGCACACAGACGGTGTGCTTCGATATTCTGAACAGCTTGGGGAAGAGCTACATATGGGTGTGATGTGATGGTCAAGGGTGCACATACTTCTGGATATGAACGTAGACACAAGCAAGCGACCTCAGTGTAGCCCCGCCCACTTGACATTAAAGGGGTGAAATTCTGATTAAATACACGTCAACAGTGAAATGTTCCCAATTATCTAGATGTTTGTGCAGATTGTGGCTCCAACACCAACGTGAACCTGATTAAACAGCAATCATGCCTGAGGTCATTCCCTGGGGTTTTAATAACCTGCCTTTATGTGCAGCATTTCCATAAATACATCTTTCTGCAGCAACAATAACAGATGTTTACATCATCATAAATCCTGAATTTACTGTTTTCTTGCTTGGAGCCGGTTTTTTTATATGGCATAATTTACAATGACGGTTTTATCTGTGTTGGAAAAAACAAAAGTTTTGCTTTTATTTTTTTATTTGAAAAATAATTCTGAAATATCTTTTGAGCTCCTGAGGGTGTGGTTAGAGAGAAAGAGGGAGAGATTTGTGTGTGTGTGTGTGTGTGTGTGTGTGCGTGCACATACTGTATTTGACATTTTGTTCGTTTGCCTGGTGAATTGTGTAAAGAAACACTGTTTATCATTCTCCATATCACTGTGGATTTTTCTTGAGCACTAACACAAATACAGACACACACACACACACATACACACACACACACACAAACAGTGGCACAGTGGGCACACAGTGTTTGATGACCAACTTTCTATGGAGTCTTTCAGTCAAGTAAAGAATTATTGACTCTGAGCCTGTGAAAATACTGTTCCTTTACTCTTCATAGACTCTGTGTGTGTGTGTTAGAGAGAGGTAATGTAGTGGGAGTAGGTCCCAGTAGATTGTCCCAATATTACAGCAAATAACAGCTGAGGCTGAGATGAAGATTGTCAAACAAAAAGCCTGCATCAGGCTTCACTGGTCTTCTGCTTACTCCAGAGATGAAATAAATTAAACCTTATAGAAATATATAGAAATATAGAAATCATATCCTTCTTCATTGTGATAAGGACGGCCTGGGCAGCGTCCATGTAAAAAACCTAATCATAATTCTAAACTCATCCCCAGAGAAAGAGAGAGAGAGACTTTTTTTTTTTACTTTTTACAGTCCTTTATTTACACGTCACATCATACATAAATCATGTTGACTCAATAAATAAACGAATATATAAATAAATAAATATTAAAACCATTTCAATAAAATAGGTTCAGTATAGCAGTGGATAGTTAAAAATAGTGAGGATTAGTTTAGTTCTGGTGCAAAGCAGAGCTCTCCTTCTTCAACAGCACACAGAGCTTTCTTACAACACCACACTGCCTCAAACATCAACAAGTCATTCATACTCTTATAAAAATTAAAATCAATTAAAATTCTTGATTTAACCAGTCTGGAGAAAATACTTTTAGCATCACAGTCTGTGTTTTGTGCCATCTTGTTTTTTCTGCTCAGATATATTGCCATTTTAGCTTGACCAAAGATAAAATTAATCAGTTGGCATTTGAACCTGTGTCTCCTGAAATACTTAAAACCAAGAATAAAACACTGAACAGTAAAATCAACATTAAAAGACCATAAAATGCTCCTTAAAAAAACAAACAATGTTTGCAACCTGGAGCAGTGAATAAAAGCATGAAAAACTCTCTCTGTGAACAAAAAGGACAGTTTTGTGAAACATCAGGGTTTAAAACAGAAATAAAAGAGTTCACAGAGATAATGCCATGTAAAATCCTCCATTGGAGGTCAGCAGCTTTTTTGGTTAATGGTGGTTTATAAAGTGCGTCCACTCTGGTTTAATATCAGCATTAAAACCCAGAACACTTCTCCACGGGGTGTCTACCCTCCCACTCAGCTTTTTCTTGTTTAAAATCTTGACACAGGCTCTGTAGTGCAGCTTCCCCGACACTGATCCAAAGTTCATCTCTGCTTTACCCCGGCACTCCAGGAGCGGACCTTCAGACCCATCAAGGTCAGGAGTGATGTCCAGCTGGGGAAAAGGTCCTTCGTCTGCAGGGTTGGTCTCAGTAATCTGGTAGTCCACCAGCTGAACACGCTCCTCTGATGTTAGGGCGGTCCTCCAGCGATGTAGGAGCTGATTGACAACGCGCAGGGACCTCAGTCCCAAACGCACTGCCAGGTTCTCTGCTCCGCGATGTTCACCAGCTCCCAGAGTGTCACGACCCTTGAGGAGATGAGTACTCTGGACGATGCAGGGGCGGTCACACCGGAGATGTCCAGACGCCCGCTGTGAATCAGGGGCTCCTCTAGCAGCCAGGGTAGAGTCCCGTAGCCATTGTTTTTCTTTTCAAAACAGTTCCAGATTTTAAAAAGTCCACGGTAAAAACTCGGTAATCCAGAAACATCCAGCATTTTGGTGTCCATTAAACACAAAGTTCAGTCTAGCCCCAGTCCTCCGACCCTGTGTAAAAGTCCATGGGCTGCTGTTCTCCATATTAAGTCTTTGGGACCAGTGAGGAGTCTCTGGAGAAACTGGAGGCGGAAAGCTGCAGTTCTGCTGGCTAACTGGATCAGCCCCTGCAGGTGAAGGACGCTCTGAGGAATCCAGTGTAGACCATCCCAAAAGAAGTCCACCGGCAGGGCCTGGATGTTTGCCAGCAGGTTTGGCGGCGGATCCACGCCTGCCAGCTTGTGCCAGAGGGACGACGCTGCGAGGTTGTTGATGACCAGCATTCGCCCCCTGTAGGACATCCTTGGGACCAGCTGCTTCCACCTGCTCAGTCTGCCTTTAACGTGCTCTACAGTACCTTCCCAGTTTTTGTTTAAAAACTCAATATTCCCCAGGTAGACACCCAAGTATTTAAAACCACCTTTTTTCCACACTAGACCCCCTGGTAGTAAAGGCTGCTCTCCTCCCCACTCCCCAACTAAAATGGCTTCACTTTTGGTCAGTTTATTTTTGCAGAAGATAAAACCTGAAAGTCATTTAAAATGTCAGTTAAAACATTCATGTCTTTCTGTGAGTCTATCATTACTACCAGGTCATCTGCATATGCTGACAGACAGATACAGGTATTGGTGTTCTTCAGGTGGGTCTTCAGTTCTTCAGGTGGGTCAGGTCTCCCTTTTTTGGCAGCAGGGTCAGGACAGCTCTCCTGCAACTCAGCGGGAGCTGACGGACATTCATGCTGTCCCGTAGGACCTCCAGCACATCCTGCCCTATTACTGCCCAGAAGGCCTTGTAGAATTCAACAGGGAGATCATCTATACCTGGCGCCCGCCCATTCTCCATGCCTTGGAGAGCTTTGTGGAGTTCTGCCAGCGTCAATTCTCCATCCAGTTCCCTGGCCATTTGCTCAGAGAGCTTCGGCAGGTCTTTCAGAAATCTCTTCTCCACTATCTGTGCCCCTGACCTCTCACTGCTGTATAGCTTCGAGTAGAAGCTTACTGTCTGCTTGCGAATTTCAGTGGGCTCAGATAAGAGATCCCCTGATTCTGTTCGCACAGCATGTATAAATCTGTCCATTCTTTTGCTCTAAACTGAAGAAGAACTTAGAAGGAGCATCCATCTCAGTCACACTTGTGAAGCGTGAGCGGACCAGCGCCCCCTGTGCTGTGATGTCTAACAGGTCGTTCATTTTATGTATGCCCTCGATTTCCGGTGGCCACGAAATGCTGGAGTTCCACTATTTCTATCTCCAGAGCTTTCATAGATCTAACAATGTCTCTTGTGACATTGAGAGTGTATTGTTGACAGAATACTTTGATCTGCGTTTTGGTAAAATCCCACCACTCTTGTAAAGAGTTAAAAGCTGCCTTCTCAGATTTAAAACAATTTCATAAATAAATAAAAGACTCTCTAAAACTAACAGGCTTTACATTCCTTTTACTGATGGTACACTGTACCATGCTGTGGTCTGAGATACCTACTGGAACAATAAAACACTTAGTAAAAAAAGTCAGTTGATGCTTAAAACCATAAAAACGGTCTAATCTCGCCAGGGAGAGTGTGTTGTCTGTGGAGTGGGCCCATGTGTACTGTCTCTGTTTTTTATTTAGGTTCTTCCATACATCACTTAGCTCATGGGCCTCAATCATCTCCCACAGGCGCTTACGGGAAGCCATGTGAGGTTCTGCGTGGTTCCGATCTAAACTGCTGTGCAGTTAAAATTACCACCCAGAATTAAAATGTTAGTAGTGTCGCTATGAGCAATGACACTGTTAAATTTATTTAAAAAACTCATCCTCTCCATGCCACTGGTGGGAGTGTACACACAGATAAAAACTAAAACCTCATTCTCATAAAACGCTTTTACTTTTAAAAGCCTCCCGTTTAAAATCTCTTCAACTGAATAAGAACAAGGAATAAAACTGCGAGCAAAGAGCAGAGCAACACCACCACTGAGCGATGTGTTGTGACTTAAAATCACCAGCCCATCCCACTCCTTCACCCAATCAGCAGCATTACTGTTATCGCTGTGGGTTTCTTGCAGCATCATGACATCAATCCGCTTTTGCTTCACAAGTTCATATAACTTAGCTCTCTTATTATATTCTCTTGCTCCATTAACATTCAAGCTCGCAACATGAATCTCATTCATTAAAAAGTATAGATAAAAGAAACAGAGGGTAAAAACCACTCTATCATAAAACACAGCACACATTCTACAAAGGATTGTCCTTATTCAGTTTAGTGATCAGTTTCTTTAAACGATAGATTTCCACATCAATAAAAGCACCTTCTCTTCTGAAATGTTTAACATCGTGAATAAACTGTTTCCTGTCTGGGAAAAAGTCTTCAACTACCACATTTTTTTTGCCACTTGGTGGTTCTTAGGAACTCTTTAATGTCCTCAGCAGCGTAAACAACATTTAGCTGTTCCTCTTGTGAAGCAAAGTTAAAAACAGAATCCGACAAGTAATCTTCACTATCTGACTCTCTATCATCTGTTTTTGTTTCTTTCTTAGCTTGCTTTTTTCCAAGTCCTTTACCTTGTTTCTTTCTCTTAGTTGGTACTTTAAAAGTGCTCTCGTCCTCCATCTCCACATCTCCCCTATCCCCATGCACTGGTGTGGTGACTGGTGCTTCCAAGCAACAGCTCTGCACCTTTGTGCCTGCCTCTGCCAGTGCAGGCAGCTCCAGCACGGCAACAGAATCCACTGAGCATGGCCTCTCCAGGTTCGGTTCAGTCAAGCAGGGCTTTTCCTGGTCTCGTTCAATCCCTTTGGACCTTACTGAGACCAGTTCAGCCGAGCAGGACTTCACCATGACCGGTTCAGCCATGCAGGACTCTTCTGGGGTTATTGTAGCTCCAGTGGGCTTCTGGGCTGCAGGCTGGGCTTGGGGTTCGCTCTCTGTCAGGTCTGGTGCAGCAGCCACTCCAGGGCTTTCCACAGCCGGCCGAACTGTAGCCGCAGGGGGAACGACCACAGCCAGCTCAGCTGCTTCCTTCCCCGGTTGCTCAGAAACACCGGGGTCACTTTGCTTTTCAGGACAGGCTCGAGCAAGATGCCCTGTTTTACCAAATTTAAACATTTAATATCGGCATCTGATGACACAAAGATGTTGTAATCAAAACCATCAACACTGAATTTGAAAACAGCATTTAGCTCTTCCACACCCTCTTTAAACACCATGAAAACCACTCTCCTAAAAGACACCAGGTGCTTAACAAGTGAGGACTTACAGCCAAGGGGGATTCTCTTAATGGGGGAGACCAGACGCCTGTACCGAGAAAGCTCTTTAGTAATTATTTCATCAGAAATAGAAGGAGGGACATTGGACAGTAGAACCTTTTTTGCAGGGGAACTTAGGGGGGAAACTAGTCTGAGTTCATTATTAATCACAATACCCTTACCAGTCAGTTTAGTCACTTTATCAGCATTATTCAAAAAAACCACAATAGCACTGTTCATGCGGGAGGCAGCGACAATGTTTTCGTGCCCCACCACATTGCCAATCGCTAACACACACTCCTTAACACTCACCGTGGACACCACCCGAACACTGTGCCGGCGAGTCAAACTCTCAAACTGCTGTGTATTTGGACACGCTGTTCACACACACACACGAGCGCGCACACACACACACTCACACAACAAAATTGATAAATCT
>NC_080719.1:23605100-23867600 GCF_019097595.1 Hemibagrus wyckioides
AGATCAGTTCTGAGATCAACAAAGAGATCAGCTCAAAGATTAGCACAGAGATCAGTTCTGAGATCAGCTCAGAGATCAACAAAGAGATCAGCTCATAGATCAGCTTTGACATCAGCTCAGAGATCAGCACAAAGATCAACAAAGAGATCAGCTCAGAGATGAGCACAACAAAGATCAGCACAAAGATAAGTTCAGAGATCGGCTCAGAGATCAGCACAAATATCAGGTTTGAGATCAGCTCAAAGATCAGTTCAGAGATCAACAAAGAGATCAGCTCAAAGATCAGCACAGAGATCAGCTCAGAATTTAGCTCAGAGATCAGCTCAGAGATCAGGTCTGAGATCAGCACAAAGATCAGTTCAGAGATCAACAGAGAGATCAGCTCAAAGATCAGCTCAGAGATCATGTCTGAGATCAGCACAGAGATCGGTTCAGAGATCAGCACAGAGATCGGTTCAGAGATCAACTCAAAGATTAGCACAGATATCAGTTCTGAGATCAGCTCAGAGATCAACAAAGAGATCAGCTCATAGTTCAGCACAGGTATAAGCTCAGAGATCAGCACAGAGATCAGTTCTGAGATCAGCACAGAGATCAACAAAGAGATCAGTTCAGGGATCAGCACAGAAATCAGTTCAGAGATCAACAAAGAGATCAGTTCAGAGATCAGCATAGAGTTCAAAGAGATCAGTTCAGAGATCAGCTCCAGCCCTTTAACTCTCTCCTGCTGTGTGTTTGTGTTGTATTCAGTCGCCAGGTTTCGAAAAACAAGAAGAAGTCGTAGTAAAGGAGCTGGATGAGCCGCAGCTTATCTTTTCTATTTTTGTGTATCTTCTCTCCAGCTCTGTGCCCTCCACTCTTCACCTCGTCGCTCTAACCTCAAACCCTGATCTCAGGCAGCATCCATGTTGCTGCTGTTACTAATCACCTCATTGCTGTTTTTCTGCACTGTTTTTAAAGGTTTTGTTGTGTACCTGTGTTGTTCCGTCCCTGTGTGTGGTTCTGGTTGTGTTTCTGCACTGGGGATGTCGTGGAGAACCATAAACCTCACTGACAGTTTGATTGACGGCTTTAGAGCTGTTTGCTTGGACATTATTTAATTAAACCAATTTACATTTAAACTGATATGAGGTCAGTGTTTTTGTGCGTCTAACCTCCACTACATCCCTAATTTTTAATTTTTCTAACAATGTATGCTGTTTTTAAATAGTTATTTTTATTTTATTTCTGAGTTTCTAACTTCACACAGCCATATTTTGTAGAGTTATCATTCATTCACTCCTTTTAAGCCTCATCATTCCAATGAGGAGCAGCATTTCAGTGTCATTATACACTTTAAAGCACAGTTAAATTCCTGAGACTGAAATCCCACAAATCTGTAAAGTTCATCTTTAGTGTGAAAATGAGCATCAGCTCACTTAGCTGTTAGCTGTTAGCCTGTGACAGTGATGTAATCAGAAACTGTTACTGTGGTGTGTTACGAGGCATGCGTTTCCTTGTGCTTTTATGTTCGATTCGTGTGTGTTGAGTCGTGTGTTTGGAGGTATGTGCGTTGAGCTGTGTGTGCTGAGTTGTGTGTGTTGAATTGTTGTGTGTTGAGTCATGTGTTAAGTTGTGTGTGTAGAGTCATGTGTTTTAAGTTGTGTGTGTTAAGTTGTGTGTAGAGTCATGTGTTTCAAGTTGTGTTGACTTGTGTGTGATGAGTCGCATGTGCTGAGTTCTGTGTTGAGTCGCGTGTGTTGAGTTGCGTGTGCTGAGTCGTGTGTTAAGTTGTGTGTGATGAGTTGTGTGTTGAGTCATGTGTGTTGAGTCATGTGTTGAGTCGTATCTTGAGTCATGTGTGTTGAGTCATGTGTTGAGTTGTATGTTGAATCATGTGCTGAGTCGTGTGTTGAGTCGTGTGTGCTGAGTTGTGTGTGTGTTGAGTCGTATGTTGAGTTGTGTGTTGAGTCATGTGTTGAGTTGTTTGTTAAATCGTGTGTTGAGTCATGTGTGTTGAGACGTGTGTGATGAGTTGTGTGTGCTTTATGTTGAGTTGTGTTCATTGAGTTGTTGTGTATTGAGTCGTGTGTGCGAAGTTGTGTGTTGAGTTGTTGTGTGTTGAGTTGTGTGTGCTGAATTGTATGTTGAGTTGTTTTGTGTTGAGTTGTGTGTGTTAAGTCGTGTGTGTTGAGTCGTCTGTGTTGAGTCGTGTATGCGTTGAGTTGTGTGTTGAGTTGTTGTGCACTGAGTTGTTGTGTGTTGAGTTGATGTGTACCATGTCCAGGTTTAGCTTTTGCCCTGCATCATAAGACTGACAGAACCATGCTATAAACATGCTTTATTACGAGCCAGTTCCTGTCACGGTCAGTAGTGCTGAGGACAGTCCTGTATTTCACATGTTGTTTTTAATAAAACATTAATAGAAATGATGTTTGTGAAAGTCGGTTGTTACGAGGTGACAGCAGTCTTCACCAGATGTTCTCATGACAATCCTGAGACACGCTGCAGCCTGTCCATCTTTTAACAAGTATACTGTCCTAAAATATCTGCTAACCCAGCAAGCGGTTAGCAAAACTTTAGCATGTCACATGGCTGATGTGCAAAATGCCATCAAATGTTATGACAGCTGCCGTGACGACGGCTGCTAATGATAACAACACAACCACTGATTATTACACACTACGAGAGGAGAGTGTCACATGCAGAAAGTTTCAGTCTCCAGAAACTTTTAAAGCATTTCAGCACAAGATATAAGCAGGCGCACAGACGATAGCATGCTAATAAACAGCTTCATCTCTGAGCCACTGATCAGCTATTATAATAACTGCTGCTATTCATAATTCTTAAAGAACTGTTTCCATGCCGACCGTATTCCTCTATACCTTAGATGCCATTTTTTTTTAGAATTACTTTCCTTGCCTTTTAAAACTGAGTGTTTCACCGATGTTATTCTGTAGCAGAAAAAGTCTGACTTTGACTCGGCACAAACAAGCATGCGGGTTAAGACCTGAATGAGTTAGAGCTGTGGTGTTCCTCAGCGGGATGAGCTGAATGTGTGTGACGCAGGGAAGAGGATTAGCGCCAGACTCTAGGATTCACCACCGGTTCGGTGGATTTTGATGAATTTCTTCTTTGCCCTGTTTTGTTGTCCGTCTCTTTCTGTGTGCGTCCGTCACTCCGTCCCTCCCGTCTCGTTCTCCTGGTCGTTTGCAGTGGCTCGTTGGAGAAGTGTGAGGCGGGAGGGGGGACAGGGGCCGGCCCCAGTCGCAGTGACAGCTCCAGGAGTGTAGAGGCAGGAAGCAGCAAGGCTGGGAAGTGGCAAACCGTCAAGAGCCACATGCACTCCGGCATCTTGAGGCCCAGCAAGTGAGTGACAGCAAATAGGGCCAAGATACAAGCTACAGACTTGAAGATTCTCACACTCTCACTGACTGACGCACTATTCACAGGAAACTCGAGCTCAGATCATTCCTGAGTTAAAAGTCTATTTGTTGAAAAATAAAACTGACAGCCAAGACATGTTTAGTGAAGAGGTTAAAGGAAGGAAGTGTGTGTTTCTCACCTAAATCCACAAACCTGCGTCACATTTCACTGGTAGACAGTGATGTAGTGCTGCTAGGAGCCTGACTGCGGCTCGTATGGTGCACAGGATTATGGGAGGTAAAGATTACAGGAAATCAAACTGTTTCCTAATCCACATCAGCATTCCTGAGACGTTCCTCAAACCGTTCCTGATGCAGTTTGAAAAGAGAATTTATGGGTGATATTTTGGGCAGATTTCCGTCAGATATTACTTCATTAAACTTTAAGCTTGGCTGATCAGCTATTACAATTAAAGAAAATAACAGTGTGTATTTTATTAAAGATGATGATGGTGATGTCTGCAGGTAGCAGTGTGTGTGTTCACACACTGAGAAACACATAAAAACCTGATCAGAACTAACGGGTTAATGCTGAACATTAGTGCAGATGTTTACACACCACTACAGGATTATCTTCTCACAGCGGAGGAGAAACGAATCCTTTTAATTGAGATCTTATTAAAGACATTAGGCTGCTGTTAAGGGGAAGCATCGAAGCTTTCTGAGTGAGTTGTAATGGATTTGTGAAACGTAGCAAGACACCTGAAATGTAGCAGTTTTCATTTTTCCTTCATTTGTTAAAATTCTTATTGGTTGTTCCACATTATTATTATTATTATTATTATTATTATTATTATTATTATTATTATTATTAATATGTTCTTTCACATTCTTCTTCTCTCCCTTCAGTAGTTGATTCTGTTTTTAGGAATATACTGTATGAGTCACTCTGACATCATCACCACTCTGACATCATCACTCTGACATCATCACTCTGACATCATTACTCTGACACTATCACCACTGACATCATCACACTGACATCACCACTCTGACATCATTACTCTGACACTATCACCACTGACATCATCACACTGACATCATCACTCTGACATCATCATCACTCTGAAATCATCACCCCTCTGACATCATCATCATTCTGATATCATAACTCTGGTCATCGTCACCCTGACATCATAACTCTGAAGTCATCACCACTCTGACATCATCATCACTCTGACATCATCACTCTGAAATCATCACTCTGACATCATCACTCTGACATCATCACTCTGAAGTCATCACTACTCTGACATCATCACCACACTGACATCATCATCACTCTGACATCATAACTCTGAAGTCATCACTACTCTGACATCATCACCACACTGACATCATCATCACTCTGACATCATAACTCTGAAGTCATCACTACTCTGACATCATCATCACTCTGACATCAATCCAATCTGTTTGATTCCCTTGAAAGTTGAGCTGGAGGAATGAAGAGGATGTGAAGGGACTTTTTTTAACACTTCAGTAGTTTAGTACAGTTTCTGCTGCACGTGTGGTATTTACTGTATTTCTTCATTTCTCTGCAGTTAAAAGTGGATTTGATTTTCCAATCATTTTTGTGAAGGTTTCAGTCCAATCTAAAAAGTCTGAATCCATTAACAAGAACTGTTGTTTTTTTCTGGATTGACAAAATGCCTCATGTTTCTAGTCAAGAATTCTTCATTAAAATATTGAGAAATGGATCAAAAGTCACACAGAGCGTGAATCCGGCTGCTTTCAGAAGGATTTAGTTTGGTATTTTTTAGAAAACGTTCATGTACGCCGCACATTTTTTCAAATTCTTTGTGGGTGGAGCTTGATATCCTTGACCCCATACCCCATGCCCCCCCCCCAAATTGAAATTTTTGAAATACTTTGAGTCAAAAACAACAAACATCTTCCTGCATGCTGGCTTTAATATCAGAACCAAAATCAAATTAAACCTTTCAAATCACACAATATTAATTTTTTTAAAAAAAACCTCTTGATCTGAGCTCGCGATCACTTTCCTGCAACACTGATGTGTGTGTTTTTTCTGATGTCCTGTCAGAAGGTCAGCTCTTTTTAAAGGAAGACATATTTCCAGTGCTGGAGTGCCTGCTCTCTGTCAACAACCCTTTCTAATGTAAATGAAAGACTGGACGTTTTTTTTCCTGATGGACACCAGAATGTCCTCATGAAAGCAACCTAGCACATGGTGATGTGCCACTCTTAATGTTCCTCAGCCACATGGAACGTGGATTTAGTGAAGAATGAGTTCTTGTTCTTGATGAACGGAATAAACAGTTCTTGCTAGTGCACTCAGAGCCGACTGTGTTACTCACTCAGCTAATCAAACTACTGTAGATCCTCAGTGTGTAGTCTGTCCCCAACACACACACACACACACACACTTTCAGCAGCATGAAAAAGGAGAAAGCTGCCTTTTTTTTACTGCTGTTGTGTGGAATAATGAGAGAAGGGCAGTCAGAGGGCAGAGTCTGAGTTATTGCTGACATTAATTCACTTTGTAAAAGACACTGATCGCAGCTGCTGCGCCGCCTGAGCGCTGTGACAGAAATACAGCCTCACTTAGCCACTGGGCGCTGAATTCTCCAACAGCTTTAGCATCATCACGGCGGCTCACTGTTTATCCTGAACACACGCCAACAACAGTGCAGTTACAGGACACACAGATTATCACTGCCCATATGATGACCTGAAAAGATAGAGAGAGAGAGAGAGTTTGACAAGAAATAAATACTATTATTATTATTATTATTATTATTATTTTAAAAGTTTACTTTTACAGTGAGAAATTAAAAACTGTCAGTGTTAATTTTTAATGTTTTATTTGTTCATAAATAAGTGAACAGTGACAAAGAGTGAGTGTGTGTGTAGAAATGTGGACATGTCTTTGTGTCCATATATGGAAGTGTCACAGTAATAAGAATGAGGTCATATTTTACTAATTAGCTATCTGATATTTTTTTTGTCCATAATTATCATTGATAACACTAACTAGTTAGCTTAGAGGATGAAAAGCTTTATGACTCATCAGGGCTCGAGGACATGGCCAGTCCAGTCTGTGGTCAGTCCGAGCCTCATCACGGTGTCAGTTATCCGCTGCTGCTTAACTTTGTTCTCTCTCTCTTTTTTCTTCATCAATCCATCGTTGCCTGAAATGTCTCTTCTCTCTCATGTTGGAACTCTGTCCTCGTCCTCCTCATGCCTTTGTACCCTTACCCCTCTAAAATATCCCTTTTCTGCCCCTCTTTTTTCCCTCCGTTTTGCTCTCTCATCTCCCTGAGTTTCCTCGTTCCTCTCCTAATCCATGACTCATTGGTCATTCCCTTCACTTTACACCCTCCTTCTCCTTCGTTCTTCTATATGTGGTCTGCAGTTTTGGGGACACGTCCCCGCTGTCCACAGCATCCACTTTGGAGCACATCGCACCATCGGCGTGTCGTCCACGGCCACTCGTCAGACAGCAGAGCCTCCAGCAGCCCCTGACCCCCCGGCCCCCTCCGCCGCCCAACGACCCTCCTGCCACCTCACAGAGCCTGGGGCAGTTACACAGTAGCTCCGGGGGCGGCGGGGGGCAGCGGGGGGGCGCAAGACCGGGGGCAAGGGGCAGCCCAGCCGCACCCGGGGCATCTCGCTACAGAGCGGGCGCAGGGGCACGGTCCCGCTC
This sequence comes from Hemibagrus wyckioides, assembly GCF_019097595.1. Lineage (NCBI taxonomy): Eukaryota > Metazoa > Chordata > Actinopteri > Siluriformes > Bagridae > Hemibagrus > Hemibagrus wyckioides. Next base: position 23,612,175 of record NC_080719.1, read on the forward strand.
CAACCCGGGCAGCTGGGATCACATGATGGGGCAAATACGCACCAGGGGCATGGACGTCAAATCCTTCTTGTGAGTACATGACCTGAAATCTTATTTTCTTATTCTCTATTGTCTCTTTATTACCCACTTTACCACTTTATCCAGTTTTACCCTTTAACACTTAAAGGTGTTGGTCATCTAAAATAGTGTTAGCTATTCCTTCCAGAAGAAGGTCACCTGCAGTGTCCAGTGTGGGGGGAAAGTCGTCCTCAGTTCCCCAGGGTTCTGACTGTCTTTCTTATGTACTTGCAATTTCAAAACCCCTCAAAATCCAGGAGATTGCGTATCTGCATCTTTATATTCTTGTTTAGAAACAGTTTTGAGTTATTGTGGGTGTGCGTTTGTCAATGTCTTGTTGAATCATCTTTCTGTTATTGAGATTAAATTCTTCTCTAATGAGTCTAATATCGCTCCATTCATGTTCTCTGATGCTGTTTAATGCCCAAAATAACTTCTGCAGAGAATCAGCTCCATATCATGATGCTCCCACCACTGCTTCACTGTTTGTTTGTTTGTTTGTTATTTATTTGATTGGGTTTTTAGTTTTAGTTTTTGGAATCATACACACAACCCTTCCTTCTCCAAAGCTGAACTTTCACCTAGTGAGCTCTAGTTTTGCGAGAGGTCAGGTATCAGATTTCAGGTGGAAACATTAGTGGACCAGTGCAAGACTCGCAGTTTGAGGTAGGAAGGTAAGCTAAAGGTGCAGGTACAGCATGGCTCTCTGAATTCTGTGCGTTAATGTGATTCATAAGAACACAACAAAGTAGGGTTTGATCTTTTGAAGAAGAAGCCTTCATTATTGGGAGTGGAATTCTTTTCTTAGCATTTCCCTGCTGAGGTCAGAGCACAGGGGCAGCTATGATGCAGCACCCTGGAGCAGGGAGGGCTAAGGGCCTTACTCAATTGCCCAACAGTGGAGCTTGGTGGTGCTAGGGCTTGAACCCCAATCCTCCAATCAACAACCCAGAGCCTTAACCACTTCAGCCACCACTGTTATTATCCAAGTAGGCGGAGAAGAGATCATGGTTTGTCCTGCATGTTGTTGATGAGGCCAGTCACCTTCTGTGATTTGCAGCCAATCACCTTCTCAGCAGAGTGAATGACACTAGTGGGAGCTTCGTGCCAGGTGGTGATGGAGGAGGTGAATATGGACTCGATAATGGATATCTCCAGTTCTGGGAGATCTGGGAGTCCAGGGTTCCAGTTTTGAAGTGTTCCACAAATCCAAACGAAACAAAACCGCCTACTGTTATTTCTGAGCTCATATTCATTTGCAACACATTATCTCTTATCTGTAATCACTGTATTTCAGTACAGCCATAACTCCCAGAGCCATACGTAGATGCAGATATGACTACAATACAGCATTCTTTTATTTTTTTTTGTTGCTGTTGTGTAGTATGTAGCTGATGACACCGCCCTGCTGTAAATAAGAGCTCAGTCTCATTAGGTATGTCACAGTATAAATAAAAAATAAAATCGTAGCTTTTTATCAGTATTGCTCTCACAGCGTGTGCACATCCACACCATCTGCAAAACCCTGTTCCTGTCACTGCCGCTAGCTCCTCTTTAGCCCATGAATATGCATTTCACCGCGCGTATATCGGGACTGGGGTGAATTATAAAGACGTCCTTTAAGCCTCGCACGTCCACCAGCATTGTGTTACCTTGATCACTTTCGCTGTCAGGTTTTCCTTTTGCTTTGTCGTCACACCTCAACCGTTGCACAGCATCTACAAATCAAGCAGATAATTTTTTTCTGATAATTTACAATTCTCTTTCTTTCTCAGTCGGTCACAGAGTCGCTAGGTTTCTCAGTCTGGTTTTGTACTAATCACAGCTACCATTTGCGTCACATCATTTGTGGCCTCGGTTTCCTCACAGGCAAAAATTCTATTCTTTTTTTTTAAGAAAAATGATTCAGTTACAGAGGACACTGAAAAGCAGAGACAGGTTTTGCATTTTGTTGGATGAGAAAATAATCATACAGTAAATGTCAGTTCTATTGCTTTATTAGAGAACAGCAAGCTTTTAGAGCTATATTAAAGTGCATTGTGTGTTTTCGGTGCATGAGTGCATCACTGTTGTCAAAATGTGGAACGTTTTTTAGGCTGTAAATTTGTTAGGATACAAAGTAAACAGGTTTTTTTTTAGCGTCATGTGTTAGCACAAGCCTTCCCAGAGAGACAGCCTGATATTTCCAGAGCCTTCAGAGCTCAGAGGTGTGTAGTGAGTCTGGTGCATTGTGGCCATCCTGATTGTTATACAGAGCCTCAAGCAGTTTCTGATTATTACAGGCGGAAAGTGGAGTTTATGGAAACAAGTCTGCTTCCTAACCCTTTCTCGATCTTTCTTAGTAGGCTGGAAATGAAAGGATATACTTTAAGGGTTATGAGGTTAGCAGAGTCCTATTTCACGCCTCTTAACTAGCAGGTACAAAGCAAGTGAATGCTTCCTTGTGCATGAGCGTACGATGTACGATTCAATTCAATTTATTTGTATTAGCGCTTTTAATAATGGACATTGTCTCAAAGCAGCTTTACAGAAGTATAGAAAATGATAAAAATAAAGATAAGTTAACATTTAACATCTGAGGCGACGGTGGTGAGGAAAAACTCCATGAGATGATATAAGGAAGAAACCTTGAGAGGTACTAAGCTTAGAAGAGAACCTCATCCTCATTTTGGTGACATGGGACACTAAATAATGTAAATGTTGATAATGTCCTTTCTACAACAGCAACCATGAGCTCTAAAGGAACTAATTGGTCAGTGTAGTTTCTGAGTTCATTATAGACTTAGCTCTAATTCTTTGACTGATGGAACAGCAGTTCAGAGATGGCATGATAGTGTCCACAGCAGTCCCCTGGGTCACAGGCTGTCCACGCAGATCTATCCCCAGCAGCAGTGAGCACCACCAAGCCACGAGACTGCAACCAGGGGTAGATTGTCTGATGATCATTACTGCCATCTCACCCTTAATATATGTATATATATCTGACCACACACTCGTTATCTGGAGCTTAATGACCGTCGTCCTGTCCTCCACAGCTCGACTAACCTCCTGTTGTTCCTTTATACCTCTGTCAGTGTGTTTTCTTCGCTATTACAAGAACTTACATTACAATGCTGTGGACACCTGCAACTTCCACTAGATTTTTTTTGTTTATTACCGTCCAGTGTTTAAATCATCTCTCAGTGGTGTGCTGTGTGTGAGTCCAGGATTTGAAGCTGGACTCAGAGTCAAATAGGAAGCCAGCATCTTAGACCTTAGCTTGAACAACATGATGATCACACATCCCCCCTTTAAGTGTAAGTACCTTAAGAAGCTTTCTCGTGTGTGTGTGTGTGCGTGTGTGTGTGTGTGTGTGCACTACACCTTCTCTGATGAGTGTCTCTGCCGACAGATAAACATGTTGGAGAGGTACACTCACGTGTCCAAGTGTGCCAAGGTCATATAAACCACTGATATAAATCACTACTCTGTGTGTGCATGTGTGTGTGTGTGTGTGTGTGTGTATCAGTGGTGATCTGCTGTTTTCAGCATCATTACCCCCCTCAGCTTACTGCCCCATACGAGAGCTCCAGCAGGCAGACCAAAGGAGAGAAAAAAAATCTGTCCATGACACACTGATGTAGTGAACACACAAACACACACACACACATACACACACACACATACATGCACACTGATACACTGAGACAGTGAATACACACACTCTGATATAGTGAACACTGGGGTTGCAAAGGTGGAAAACTTCATCTCGGAATTTTGGAAATATTCCAAGTTGGAAACTTAACAGGAATTTACGGGAATTTATGGGAATTTATTTAAATTATTGAAATTTGGGGAAATTCATATAAACTGTATATACAAACATAAATATAAACATTTTGTTTGGTCATAAGCTGGCATGCAAGCAAACTAATGCATAAATGAGATTTTTGCCTTTGATTTAATTGTAAGTATAACTTTAATTCACTTTAATAGTGAACACACACTCTGATACAGTGAACACACACACTGATGTATAATGAACTTTAATTCATTCTTTCACTGAAAAACACAAAAGCAGAAACGTTGAATGTAAAAAAAACATATTTTCCTATGTTTGCTGTAAAATGAAAGCATCCCTCACGAAAATGAAAAAATGAAACAGCCTTATTTGTCACATATACAGCACAGTGAAATTCTTTCTTCGCAGATCCCATCCTTGGAGGTTGGGGTCAGAGCGCAGGGTCAGCCATGATACGGCGCCCCTGGAGCAGAGAGGGTTAAGGGCCTTGCTCAAGGGCCCAACAGTGGCAACTTGGCGGTGCTGGGGCTTGAACCCCTGATCTTCCGGTCAACGACCCAGAGCCTTAACCCTTTCCCTTCCAATAAAAGTCCCATTCAAAATTGTAATCTTCGGGTTCAAATGCAGAACTGTGGCAGAGTGTGTGTTCACTGTGATACAGGGAACACACACTGTGATATAGTGAATACACACACTGATATAGTGAACACACACTATGATATAGTGAATACACACTGTGATATAGTGAACACACACTATGATTTAGTGAATACACACTGTGATATAGTGAATACACACACTGATATAGTGAACACACACTGTGATATAGTGAATACACACTGTGATATAGTGAACACACACTGTGATATAGTGAATACACACTGTGATATAGTGAATACACACACTGATATAGTGAACACACACTGTGATATAGTGAACACACACTGTGATATAGTGAACACACACTATGATTTAGTGAATACACACTGTGATATAGTGAATACACACTGTGATATAGTGAATACACACACTGATATAGTGAACACACACTATGATATAGTGAATACACACTGTGATGTAGTGAACACACACTGTGATGTAGTGAACACACGCTATGATGTAGTGAACACACACTATGATATAGTGAACACACACTGTGATATAGTGAATACACACACTGATATAGTGAATACACACTGTGATATAGTGAACACACACTGTAATATAGTGAACACACACTATGATATAGTGAACACACACTGTGATATAGTGAATACACACACTGATATAGTGAATACACACTGTGATATAGTGAACACACACTGTAATATAGTGAACACACACACATACCCTGTGATATAGTGAACACAGACTGTGATATAGTGAATACACACACTGATATAGTGAACACACACTATGATGTAGTGAACACACACTGTGATATAGTGAATACACACACTGATATATGAACACACACTATGATATAGTGAATATATACTGTGATGTAGTGAACACACGCTATGATATAGTGAATACACACTATGATATAGTGAATACACACACTGATATAGTGAATACACACTGTGATATAGTGAATACACACTGAGATATAGTGAACACACACACACACCCTGTGATATAGTGAACACACACTCTAATATAGTGAACACACACACACACACCCTGTGATATAGTGAATACACACTGTGATATAGTGTACACACTCTGTGATATAGTGAATACACACTGTGATATAGTGAACACACCCTGTGATATAGTGAATACACACTGTGATATAGTGAACACACACACTGTGATATAGTGAACACAAACTATGATAAAGTGAACACACACAGACTGTGATATAGTGAACACACTGTGATATAGTGAACACAAACTGTGATAAAGTGAACACATACACTCTGATATAGTAAACACATATTGTGATATAGTGAACACACACACTGTGATATAGAGAAACACACACACTGATATAGTGAATACACACTGTGATATAGTGAACATACACACTGATATAGTGAACACACACTGTGATATAGTGAATTACACTGTGCTATAGTGAACACACTGATATAGTGAATACACACTGTGATATAGTGAACATACACACTGATATAGTGAACACACACTGTGATATAGTGAATTACACTGTGCTATAGTGAACACACTGATATAGTGAATACACACTGTGATACAGTGAACATACACACTGATATAGTGAACACACACTGTGATATAGTGAATTACACTGTGCTATAGTGAACACACACTGATATAGTGAACACACACAGTGATATAGTGAACACACACACAGACTGTGATATAGTGAACAGACACACTCTGATATAGTGAACACACACTGTGATATAATGAATACACACTGTGATATAGTGAACACACACTGTGATATAATGAATACACACTGTGATATAGTGAACACACACTGTGATATAATGAATACACACTGTGATATAGTGAACACACACACAGACTGTGATATAGTGAACACACTGTGATATAGTGAACACACACTATGATATAATGAATACACACTGTGATATAGTGAACACACACACAGACTGTGATATAGTGAACACACACACAGACTGTGATATAGTGAATACACACTGTGATATAGTGAATACACACTGTGATATAGTGAACACACACACAGACTGTGATATAGTGAACACACACTGTGATATAGTGAATACACACTGTGATATAGTGAACACACACTGTGATATAGTGAACACACACTGTGATATAGTGAATATACACACTGTGATATAGTGAATACACACACAGACTGTGATATAGTGAACAGACACACTCTGATATAGTGAACACACACTCTGATATAGTGAACACATATTGTGATATAGAGAACACACATTGTGATAGTGAACACACACACTGTGATTAGTGAACACACACACCCTGTGATATAGTGAACACACACTGTGATGTAGTGAACACACACACTCACTTTTATCACAGGGTGTGTGTTCACTATATCACAGTGAACACATGTAATGTTGTGAACACACACACTGATATAGTGAAAACACACACTCTGATATAGAGAACAAACTCTTATATAGTGAAAACACACACTCTGATATAGAGAACACACTCTGATATAGTGAAAACACATGCTCTGATGCAGAGAACACACTCTGATATAGTGAACACACACACACACTGATATAGTGAACACACACACTGACATAGTGAACATACACTCTGATATAGTGAACACACTCTGATATAGTGAATATACACTCTGATATAGTGAACATACACTCTGATATAGTGAACACATACTCAGATATAGTGAATACACACACACACACACACTGACATAGTGAACATACACTCTGATATAGTGTATATACACTCTGATATAGTGAACATACACTCTGATATAGTGAACACACACACTCTGATATAGTGAATACACACTCAGATATAGTGAACATACACTCTGATATAGTGAACATACACTGTGATATAGTGAATACACACACAGACTGTGATATAGTGAACAGACACACACTGATATAGTGAACATACACTGTGATATAGTGAACACATACACTGATATAGTGATTACACACTCTGATATAGTGAACATACACTGTGATATAGTGAATACACATACACTGATATAGTGAACACACACAAACTTATATAGTGAACACACACACTGATATAGTGAACTCACGAAAACTTATATAGTGAACACACACACTCTGATATAGTGAACACATACACTGATATAGTGATTACACACTCTGATATAGTGAACACATACACTGATATAGTGAACACACATACACTGATATAGTGAACACACACACACACTGATATAGTGAACACACACAAACTTATATAGTGAACACACGAAAACTTGTATAATGAACACACACTCTGATATAGTGAACACATACACTAATATAGTGAACACATACACTGATATAGTGAACACACACACACACTGATATAGTGAACACACACAAACTTATATAGTGAACACACGAAAACTTATATAATGAACACACACTCTGATATAGTGAACACATACACTGATATAGTGAACACACGAAAACTTATATAATGAACACACACTCTGATATAGTGAACACATACACTGATATAGTGAACACACGAAAACTTATATAATGAACACACACTGTGATATAGTGAACACACACTGTGATATAGTGAATATACACACTGTGATATAGTGAATACACACACAGACTGTGATATAGTGAACAGACACACTCTGATATAGTGAACACACACTCTGATATAGTGAACACACATTGTGATATAGAGAACACACATTGTGATAGTGAACACACACACTGTGATTAGTGAATACACACTCTGATATAGTGAACACACACACCCTGTGATATAGTGAACACACACTGTGATGTAGTGAACACACACACTCACTTTTATCACAGGGTGTGTGTTCACTATATCACAGTGAACACATGTAATGTTGTGAACACACACACTGATATAGTGAAAACACACACTCTGATATAGAGAACACACTCTTATATAGTGAAAACACACACTCTGATATAGAGAACACACTCTGATATAGTGAAAACACATGCTCTGATGCAGAGAACACACTCTGATATAGTGAACACACACACTGACATAGTGAACATACACTCTGATATAGTGAACACACTCTGATATAGTGAATATACACTCTGATATAGTGAACATACACTCTGATATAGTGAACACATACTCAGATATAGTGAATACACACACACACACACACTGACATAGTGAACATACACTCTGATATAGTGTATATACACTCTGATATGGTGAATATACACTCTGATATAGTGAACATACACTCTGATATAGTGAACACACACACTCTGATATAGTGAATACACACTCAGATATAGTGAACATACACTCTGATATAGTGAACATACACTGTGATATAGTGAATACACACACAGACTGTGATATAGTGAACAGACACACACTGATATAGTGAACATACACTGTGATATAGTGAACACATACACTGATATAGTGATTACACACTCTGATATAGTGAACATACACTGTGATATAGTGAATACACATACACTGATATAGTGAACACACACAAACTTATATAGTGAACACACACACTGATATAGTGAACTCACGAAAACTTATATAGTGAACACACACACTCTGATATAGTGAACACATACACTGATATAGTGATTACACACTCTGATATAGTGAACACATACACTGATATAGTGAACACACATACACTGATATAGTGAACACACACACACACTGATATAGTGAACACACACACACACTGATATAGTGAACACACACAAACTTATATAGTGAACACACGAAAACTTATATAATGAACACACACTCTGATATAGTGAACACATACACTGATATAGTGAACACACGAAAACTTATATAATGAACACACACTCTGATATAGTGAACACATACACTGATATAGTGAACACACGAAAACTTATATAATGAACACACACAAACTTATATAGTGAACACACGAAAACTTATATAATGAACACACACTCTGATATAGTGAAGACATACACTGATATAGTGAACACACGAAAACTTATATAATGAACACACACTCTGATATAGTGAACACACACACTCTGATATAGTGAACACACACTGATATAGTGAACACATACACTGATATAGTGAAGACACTCTGATATAGTGAACACATACACTGATATAGTGAACACACGAAAACTTATATAATGAACACACACTCTGATATAGTGAACACACACACTCTGATATAGTGAACACACACTGATATAGTGAACACATACACTGATATAGTGAACACACTCTGATATAGTGAACACATACACTGATATAGTGAACACACACACACACTGATATAGTGAACACACACAAACTTATATAGTGAACACACGAAAACTTATATAATGAACACACACTCTGATATAGTGAACACATACACTGATATAGTGAACACACACACACACTGATATAGTGAACACACACACTGCTAATATGAACTTCTTCCTTTTGTAATATCTCATTTAGACTAAAGAAGCAGATCATCATGGACAACATCATGTTTAAAAAAATACATTCATGGAAAGTGAATATACACTTTAGATTACATGTGTATTACAAACCGCTTCTGATGTACAGTTCCCTTTCCTCTTTTCAAACTGGTCCAGTTCTGCCTCCCACAGAACCCAGCGCTGGCTCTTCTGCAGCGTGACACCAAACTGTGAGCTGAGGAAGAAAGTAACTAGTGTAGAATTCCTTCCTACTGTTTTTAGCTCGGTGCTTTTCTATTTTTGTAGACGCCGTGTTTCTGTGTCCTTGTCAGAATCTACATAAACGAGTTAGTTTGGAGAAGTGAAACAGCGGATGATTTCGGCATGCAGGACATCCTGGATGATTGACAGTCTCGCACATTGCCTTAGAACATTCATCTGCAGAGCAGAACTGTGGAATTGGCTTCTCCAGGAAGGACCCATGCGATGCTGCTATTAAATCTGTCCAAAAAAAGAATATTTTTTGAAGTACTCTGGAGCTGAAGACATGAACTGGATTATTTAGAAATGCTTATGATGCTTACCAGATGAATTATTATATAATCAGTTAATGAAACTGACCAAAAAAGACAAGAAAACCAGCAGGACGAGTCTGAGGAAAGAGTGAGTCACTACAGTGTTCAAGGACCATCAGGAGCTGCAGGACTGTGCATGTGTGTGTGTGTGTGTGTGTGTGTTAATTACACACAAATAAATACTTCATTAGAACTACAAATCTCCATTCTGCTGCTTTCTAGAAATAAAACCAAACTCCACATGTATAGTTTTGTTTTGTTTCTTTTGTCTGTCAACTTATGACATTGTATGTGAACAGAAATATTGACCCTGTTGCATGTTTACACCCAGATTTCCCCCAAATTTTCTCATAAGAAATTATGTAAATGCAGATAATCCGTTCTAGCCACCCAACAATATGAGTAATATTCCCAATACGAAGCATAGGTAAACTGTACGGCTGCTTACAAAGAACTGACCCAAGCCAAGCATTCCATGTCAAGTGTCCTCACAGGAAGTCGTGCCACCAAGCTTGGTCTAAAAATAGAACAGACCACCCACACCACCAATCTGTCAACAAAAAACACCCAAAATCACCTAGCTTTTGAACGCATGCTGAAGGCAACATTGGTGTCTTGGGTTGGCTCTTCCCTAACAGCTTTCACTGACTGAAAAAAAAATCATAAACTTCAGTTGGCTTGGCTTTCCACTGACGCTAACAAGTTTTGAATGGCTCCCGGACAAACGCGCGACTTAGCTGGTTGTTCGGTTCTTACGCCGAAAATGCTTCATATGCCGATGCAAAATTTAAATTCTTAAGATAAAAATTAATTAAGGAGGACATTCGTATGCTGAGGTTCCACAGTATATAAATTTAAAAATAAAAAACTTTTGACAAAATTATTGGCATCTCAACGATATTGACAGATTTGGGGAATTTTGTTTCGAAGTTGTTTCTCCACTTCGCCTTCACTTTCAGGTGAGGTACATCACAAGCTACATGTTGCAGTGTGTAAAGTTTATAATTGTTTTTAATATTGTTTTTAAAATAAAAAATAAACTAAAAATAATATTGTTTTTAAAATAAAAAATTAATTACAAATAATATTGTTTTTAAAATAAAAAATAAATTAAAAATAATATTGCTTTCAAAATAAAAAAAATAAATTAAAAATAATATTGTTTTTAAAATGAAAAAAATTAAAATAATATTGTTTTTAAAATGAAAAAAATTAAAATAATATTGTTTTTAAAATAAGTTTTTTGTTTTTTTCTGCAATAATTAACCTTGTGAAAGTGAAATGTGTGTGATGTGAATTAGATTAAGTGTCCAATTAAAATAGTATTTAAAAAATAAATGTTTAGTATGTTCTGTTCGGTGGTAAAACATCAAATCGACGTTTAATCTCCTGCTCTGATCTTCTTTTATATCACTCCATCAGGTTTCTTACTTTCATTTCTTATCTTATCTTTCTTTAGGGAAGGTAAGATGGTGGTGTTGTCTCTGGCGATTGGCCTGGCCGAGCAGGATGACTTCGCCAACCTGCCAGACCTGCAGGAGAAACCAGCGAACCAAGAAACTCCTCCTGGAGACAAGAGGTAGAGTTCAGCGCTTTAGAGCTTCAGGTGTTTCGTGTTTGCCGAGCATTTTTGAAAGCTAGCTACGAGGTGACATCATCAACAAGCGTGCCATCTAAACACGTTATGGCATCATTTATTCCAAAACTTTGGATTAATAATAATTTCATCGCCGTACAAGTGACTTCTGCACCTCAGACACAACACAGTATTGAGTCATTTCTACTGAGAATTAATTGGAATAATATAAAAAGTCCACTAGTGATAATTGGAAAATGAGTGTGTCTGTGTGAGTGTGTTTAATCTAGACAGATATTTTAGTCACTGCTCCTCGGCCCCACAGAAATCATTGTTTACAGGAAACAGTCATGTTTTTCAGGGATGTTTGTGTTCTTGTGTCTGTGCACACATAAAAACTAAAGAAATTAGTTTGGTTCAAATCAAGCTTTAGGTTTTGTGTCTTTCTTTAAACGCCATTGTGTTCACTGAGAAGAAAGACGTAGAATGCTTCTCAGTGTGGCGGATCTCATGGACCTTTGGTTTGCAGTCGATGTTAAATATATATATTTAATAGAATAGAATATTTAATACACAGAACCAGCATAAAATTATGCCAGGTGAAGTGAATAAGACTGATGATCTCCTCATCATGGCACCTGTTAGTGGGTGGGATATATTAGGCAGCAAGTGAACATTTTGTCCTCAAAGTTGATGTTAGAAGCAGGAAAAATGGACAAGCGTAAGGATTTGAGTGAATTTGACCAAAAGGGCCAAATTGTGATGGTTAGACCACTGGATCAGAGCATCTCCAAAACTGCAGCTCTTGTGGGGTGTTCCCGGTCTGCAGTGGTCAGTATCTATCAAAAGTGGTCCAAGGAAGGAACAGTGGTGAACCGGAGACAGGGCCTTATTAGTTACTGGAGACTTTCACCTGTTCTCCTTCCCATAAACACAAGTCCAGATATTTGACAGGAATGTACCGTTCCCTCTGGATGCAGTTCAGTCACATAACCCAGTGGATGTTAGCTTAGCTAGCAGAACTGAAACTGACAGCAGAATAATGATCAGCACTTCCTTTTGTGTTGGATGATGTTCTAACTTAAATGGCACCGTTTCCTTGGCAACACTCCAACACCAGCATCTTAATTTGGTCCAGGCCCAAAATTTTGAAGGACATTTAAACACCTGCCCAAAACCAGCAGCCTGAAGAAGTCAAAAACACCAGAGCCCGAAAGAACTGAACCAAATCCCAAAATACTGGAGGCCTGAAATCAGCCCATGAGCTCATGCTGGGTTCATCAGCCAGAACAGAGAGCATGATGGGATGGCACGGGGAATATACAGTTCAAAAGTCTTAGCACCTTTATATTAGTAATAGAAATTTGGGTCTGTAAAAAAAACATTTCCAAAAATTCTGTTTACAAGCTGAAATACATAGAAGTGTTTTTTATGTCAGTAAAATAAAAAAGTAGCATCTTAGATAACAAACTGTTTTTCCTCTGTTTGTCTGTCACTCTGTCTGTCTGTCTGTTCCTCTGTTTGTCTGTCACTCTGTCTGTCTGTCTGTCTGTTCCTCTGTTTGTCTGTCACTCTCTCTGTCTGTCTGTTCCTCTGTGTCTGTCTGTTGCTCTGCCTGTCTGTCGCGCTGTCTGTTCATTGCTCCATCCTTCTGTCACCCCGCCTGTCTATCTGTTGCTCTGACTGCCTGTCTGTCACTCTGTCTTTCTGTCACTCTGCTTATCTGTCTGTCACTCTGTCTGTCTGTCACTCTGTCTGTCTGTCTCAGATCCTCAGAAAACACTTATTATTTTAGACCATACTTTATACTATATACTAAATAATGCATACTGATATTCCGACACGTCTTTCACTGCATGTATTCCTTCTCGTTTAGACTCACAGCACCTCTCAGTCTTCTGTTCTTTATTTTATTGCTCAACCTGCAGATTTCATAGCAAAATGATTCCAGATTTAATTGCTGTAATTAATTCTAATAATACTGTTTATATTACCTTACACGTGTATATATCGTATACGTTTATATGTCTGAGAAGATATTAATAAGCACAACACTTGCAGGATGAAGTATGGATCCAGGATAATATCTGAGTGGATAAATTGTCTAAATCTATTGTTATATTGAGATTTGAGTGAGACCCAGCACTGTGGAGTTGCCGGGCAACAAAAACCTGGTGAAGACCTTGAACGTTCTGAGTTTCTGATTTCTTCACTCAGAGGTTAGAGGGAAGCTCATTGAGCAGGATTTCATTCTGAAGAGCAGAGTGTGGAGATGTTGATATGGAAGCAGGATCTAACAGCTGAGATTATTAAGGAATTGCAGTAATTGCTGCTAGAGGCAAAGGCATGGACGAGGCTGTTTGACTCTCAGCGGCATGAACACACACACAAACTAGATGTTAATAGGGCCAGGAGGAACGTTCATTTCCATAATACAGGTGTGTGTGAGAGAGAGAAAGGACCAGCTTGTTAGCAGTCAGAAATATCTAATGATCTTCAGCTGGGAATCACATGCTCCAGAGAGCTCGGAGTGGCTGCAACTGGTGGCAACCTGTGATTAACAGCCCACTGCTTCACACATGTATCTGCTCTGAAAAGCTGTTGGAGGAACCACGGGCTTTGTTAGAGTGCAACTTTATACACCTGGGTTCATTTCATATCTATAATAAGTCCCTTTGTTTCCCAAATACAGAGTTTACACCTGTGTATACAGGCCAGTCTGGAAGGTCCCTGTTGAGGCAGAAGACGTTATTCTCCATCCACCTGATCTTCACAGATACAGGTTCTCCAGGTTTCCATGAGGCTGCGGCGTTAGCAATAACCAGTGTTGAACTTTTGCTTAACCGAACCTTTTTCTCATGGATGTGCAAGGAATAATTCAATTATTTCGATCAGGTGGAATTTGAGGTGTGAATTTGAGTCTCTTCTTTTTGCAGCAGGATGGAAAGCTGTAGGTATCATTTATTTAAGAAATGTATATATATATACAGACAGGTCATAAATATTTGGACACCGACAAAGTTTATGGTTATTGTAGCTGTCATCCTATCACACAATACTGGATTTGGAATGAAATAAAGCTCAAAGTGCAAACTTTCTTCATTAATAAGAGGATTGAACATTATAGGAATTCAGCAGTGCCCCTCCCATCACCCTCTTTGACAGGAACCATAAATAAACATCATCATAAATGAAATCATCATCCTTAATTCTTGGTTGCAAATCTTTTGCATTCATTGACTGACATTCTGGAGCCCAGAGACGTCACCAGATGCTGGGTTTCTTCCCTGGTGCTGATCTACCAGCTCTTTACTGCAGCTGTCTTCACTTCCTGTTTGTTCTTGGAGCATTTTATCTTCAGGTTTAGCTTCGGCGAACTGGATTCAGAGCGAGAACATTTTCACTTCTCTCCGTCCATCTGCAAAGCGAATTCTGATGAATTTAGAAGCTTTTGGCTGAATGCGAGCACACGCTATATCGCTCCACACTGCTTTTCGTAGCAGTCACGTCATCAGTAAATATAAGGGAAGCTGCCGTAAACACACCCACACCGAAGGATGAGATGCTACGCTTTAGATTATGAGCAGTTCCTTCATTTCTTCATACGCCTCCTTTCCCATCATTCTGCTACATGATGATCTACACCGCATCCCTCCAGAGAATAGTGTGCAGGCTTGTTTTTTTTGGCATTCTGATCTATCTATTTTTGAGCCTCTGGTGAAGCCTTTTTGTGATTGTTGACTTTGACTTTGGGCTTCATCTGGCCAACTGTTGTGAAATAGTTTTTCTCCAAGGAAAGTAGTCATACTCCATAGCTGTTTTTTTTTTCATGGTCTTTCATTGTTAGGATAATTTACATTTGTTGCTATCTCTTTGGTAAATTTGTTTAGCCTAATGATGGCTTTGGATTTCTGATTGAGAATTAACAATAACAGACTCCCAATGCTACACAATGCTTCTAGATGTTTGCTTAGATGTAAGTGAAATAATGAGGGACTAACACAATAACAGTTCTTAATGAATAAAAACTATTCTTTTACCAATAAGTCTTCATCACAACTGAAAGACGAAGAAGAAGAACTGAGGGCCTTTATTATCACCACGTGTACTTTACAGCACAGTGGAATTCATTTCTTTGTGTATTCCAGCTGTGGAAGTTGTGTTCAGAGCGCAGGGGCAGCTTTGATACAGCACCCCTGGAGCAGGGAGGGTTAAGGGCCTTGCTCAGTTGCTCCCAACAGTGGAGTTTGGTAGTGCTGAGGCTTGAACCCTGATCCTCCAAGCAACAACCCAGAGCCTTAACCACTTGAACCACCACTGCCCCGTATAAAGAAGGCACCATAGTTATGGCAAAGCTTAAATCATATAATAACTGAAGATGTCAATTTCCCATAAAAAAAGTAGGAGCGTTATGAAGATAAGATAGATGATACCTAAATACCTGAAGGATCCCAGTGAAAGATTTGGTGAGAGGCAGAAAATGAGAGCAAGATTAAGTAAGAGAAAACTTTACAGCCAAAGAGAGCTTTTACAGCCTCCTCCACTGGGAACTCGGCTCTTATTTAAACCTCAGATACTCAGATTTAAAATAAAATAATCATCTTGATCATGCGAGCCCCATCCCACTGCCCCCTTTTTCCAGCCCCATGGTGTGTGTCCCAGTTTAAAATGAATCACACATCTCAGTCTCTAATCTGATGCAGCTCACTTCTCGGCTTTCTCTGCTGAGTGGGAGTGTAATTATGATGAAAAAGAGTGCAGTAAACGTGTGTTGTTATAAACCATTTTGTTTTCTTGGCACAGCTGTTTGCCTGCGAGTTAATGGTTGCATTTTGTTTGCATTCAAAGTGAAACCGTAGATCTCCATATCAGAGCTCTGTAGAGATAACAGTGTTGTTCTGTTCACAGTGCAGTGAACCACTTGAAGAAAAAATAAATAAATAAATAATGAAATCTTTATTTAAACATATTTCCAAACGATGTAGCTGGTATGAGTAGAGAGTTTCCATCTTCATGTCATCTCAGTTTCAGCCATCTCCAGGAATGGCTGAAACCATCCAGCTGAAAGTTTTCTGCCAAATTGGTATATAATTTAAACACATGGTTTTGATAAGTATACTGACTGTAGCACCTTGAGTTGAGGAAGGGGACGATATGGTGTTACATACACACTGCACTCTTATTTTGTCTTCTTTGCTTTATGTGTGCATTATCACTGGAGCACACAGTGTGAGGGATTTATTTCAGGTGAATCGGTGATTCTGTAGGTAGCTAATTTATGCTAGTTTATGTGGGTGTGTGTCCTTGGCTATGGCACATGAGGATTAGCTTGGAATAGTGCAAGTTAAGCAGAGATGTTGTGATTGGCCAGGCATTGATTAAGAAATTGAAACCGTGCTTAAAGACTCAGAGAAATGGTTGCAGCCTGTGACTTGCACTTGATGGGCTCTGTTACAACTCCAGATGAAGTCGACTCAAAATGATTCGTTTTTTGGAGGGGATGATGATGATAACTACAGATAACAGCCCGTAATATGTGTCTATGAATCCTGTCACCTTCTTTAGGGAGTGGAGTATTCACCACATTACATTTACAGCATTTGGTAGACAGCCTTATCCAGAGCAACTTACACTTATCTCATTTTTTTATACGACTGAGCAATTGAGGGTTAAGGGCCTTGCTCAGGAGCCCAACAGCTTGGTGGACCTGGATTTAAACTCACCACCTTCCGATCATTAGTCCAACAACCTTATGAACTGAGTTACCACAGTAACAGTAACATCATCACATCACCATTACATCATCACATCACATCACATCACATGACCACATTCCATCACCAAATCACATCACCACATCACATGACCACATTCCATCACCAAATCACATCACCACATCACATCACCACATCACATGACCACATTCTATTACCAAATCAAAACACTGCATCACATCACCATATCACCATGCCATCACCATCACATCACATCACATCCTTACATCATTCAGTGTGAACTGTGATTCTGTGGCAGTAGATAAACTCCATGCTTCCTAATCATTAGGGAAGTGCAGACCAAACAAGAAACCAGTAAGAGATCTCAGAGAAAGGTTCTCTCTCTCTCTCTTTCTCTCTCTCTCTCTCTCTCTCTCTCTCTTTCTCTCTCTCTCTCTTTCTCCCTGTGTCTCACACACACACTGGATTGTTGTGTCATTTCGTCAGCAGATGCAGCAGACCCGAGACAGACAGCTTAAATCACTGTCGGAAAAGTTTTTCCCATCTCTTTCATACACATATTGTCTCTGTCTCTCTCTCCCTCCCTCTGTCTCTCTCTTTTTCTTACACACACACATAGGCAATGGCCAGGGAGGGAGTGCTTGGTATCTTCATACTTATGAAATGGAAATAAACACAAGTGTGACAGCAGCAGCTTTAAGAAGCTCTGCCCTGCATATACATGCCTCGTCAATCTGTCTCTAACACTCATGCTAACGTATGCTAAGCTGAACGCTTCAGAGACCACATATGAGAACAGCGGGTTAGCGACTGTGTGGTAAGGCTAAGCGATGCTAGCGTGACCCAGTGCTTAGCCTTTACATGCTCTAGCACTCCATTTAGAAACCTTTATCCAGGACTCTGAAACACAGAGTGAGATGAAGCTATCTATTATTATTATTAGTAGTAGTAGTAGTAGCATTTTATTATTATTATATGAATCATTATACCTCATATCTGGTACAAAAAGCTTAATAATAATAATAACAACAAGCAAAAGACAGTAGTTGCATAATCCTACACTCTTAAAGACTCTCCATTTCTGCATGTGTGTGTGTGTGTGTTCAGCTGGTCTCTATAAGGCAGTGGAAGATAATTGAATGGAAATGAGATGGAGGTGTGCAGTGGCAGGTGTCCAGCTAACTAACAGTGACGTGTGATCAAAGGTGAAACACACAGCGCCGGCGCCGTCATTCTGATCTATTTTTAAACCGTTTCTCATAAAAATACTGAAAATGCTGCAGCTTCAGCCAGCAGAGGAATGTGACTTTAAAAAAAAAAGCAGATCCTTCCGCATTGTCTCCTGTGCTATTGTTTTATTACCTTTATTCTTTTCTATTTTCCGGCGGGGTTTTTTTTTGTTAGCGTTGCATGTACTTTGCCATTCTTATGGTATTATTCCGCTGTATCGGTTA
The DNA here is from genome assembly GCF_019097595.1 of Hemibagrus wyckioides. Taxonomy (NCBI): domain Eukaryota; kingdom Metazoa; phylum Chordata; class Actinopteri; order Siluriformes; family Bagridae; genus Hemibagrus; species Hemibagrus wyckioides. The sequence goes on from NC_080719.1 coordinate 23,631,460, forward strand.
TTGAGATATATTTCTAATCATGGAGACATTTGATCTTGCTGTGATCTTGGGAATCCATTGGATCTGTGGATCGAGTAGTTCAGTCACTCAGTCGGATTGATTGCAAAAAAAATCACAACTAGGTATCATGGACACCAGAAACAATTCCCCTCCAGACCACCAGAGGACACCATTATTCATTTCTGTTGATTGTGCTCATTGTATGTCTTGTTGTTCACTTGGTTATAGTTTGCTTGAGCATTAAACGTCACCTGCATATGTTCATCTGTGTTTGTGATTTCTGTTATGTTCAAGCTTTCCTAGCCTAGCCTAGCCTTCTGTCTGTGTTCTTTTATTTATTGCATATTGAAACCTTCTGCCTTCAATTCCACTAGCACAAATGAGCCCCGGGTTCCTAAATGAACATGTGAGAAACATCATTGTATGCCAAATAGAAAGATAGGTATTTAAACTAAAACAAATGATTGTCTATATTTGACCTTGCTGTGAATTTGACCCTGTTTGGATCGATTATAAGGTTATAACACTGATAGTTCATATAACTCCTTCAAACATCCATCCACTGAGACAACTTGGAAATACACTATATTGCCAAAAGTATTCGCTCACCCATCCAAATAATCAGAATCAGGTGTTCCAATCACTTCCATGGTCACAGGTGTATAAAATCAAGCACCTAGGCATGCAGACTGTTTTTACAAACATTTGTGAAAGAATGGGTCGCTCTCAGGAGCTCAGTGAATTCCAGCGTGGAACTGTGATAGGATGCCACCTGTGCAACAAATCCAGTCGTGAAATTTCCTCGCTCCTAAATATTCCACAGTCAACTGTCAGCTGTATTATAAGAACGTGGAAGTGTTTGGGAACGACAGCAACTCAGCCACGAAGTGGTAGGCCACGTAAACTGACGGAGCGGGGTCAGCGGATGCTGAGGCGCATAGTGCGAAGAGGTCGCCAACTTTCTGCAGAGTCAATCGCTACAGACCTCCAAACTTCATGTGGCCTTCAGATTAGCTCAAGAACAGTGCGCAGGGAGCTTCATGGAATGGGTTTCCATGGCCGAGCAGCTGCATCCAAGCCATACATCACCAAGTGCAATGCAAAGCGTCGGATGCAGTGGTGTAAAGCACGCCGCCACTGGACTCTAGAGCAGTGGAGACGCGTTCTCTGGAGTGACGAATCGTGCTTCTCCATCTGGCAATCTGATGGACGAGTCTGGGTTTGGCGGTTGCCAGGAGAACGGTACTTGTCTGACTGCATTGTGCCAAGTGTAAAGTTCGGTGGAGGGGGGATTATGGTGTGGGGTTGTTTTTCAGGAGCTGGGCTTTTAGTTCCAGTGAAAGGAACTCTGAATGCTTCAGCATACCAAGACATTTTGGACAATTCCATGCTCCCAACTTTGTGGGAACAGTTTGGAGCTGGCCCCTTCCTCTTCCAACATGACTGTGCACCAGTGCACAAAGCAAGGTCCATAAAGACATGGATGACAGAGTCTGGTGTGGATGAACTTGACTGGCCTGCACAGAGTCCTGACCTCAACCCGATAGAACACCTTTGGGATGAATTAGAGCGGAGACTGAGAGCCAGGCCTTCTCGTCCAACATCAGTGTGTGACCTCACAAATGCGCTTCTGGAAGAATGGTCAAAAATTCCCATAAACACACTCCTAAACCTTGTGGACAGCCTTCCCAGAAGAGTTGAAGCTGTTAGAGCTGCAAAGGGTGGACCGACGTCATATTGAACCCTATGGATTAGGAATGGGATGTCACTTAAGTTCATATGCGAGTCAAGGCAGGTGAGCGAATACTTTTGGCAATATAGTGTATAACACACAACAGAAAAATGTCCCTGCCCATCTACATGAACCTTTACTCTATACATTAATGAACCATGAAAGCAGAAAAGCTGTGTGTGAGACCTGTCCGTCTGAATCATTTTGATGTACAAAAAAAGATGATAATGTTTAATCCATCCTTACACCAGACCGTGGCTTGACCTCGGGAAGCACTGACCGGAGCAGAAGCTAAGAAGCAGGTTACTAAAGGCTGCTCCTAACATCAACATGCTTCTCAATGCTAATGCATAGTGTATTAGCATGTTAGCTTGTGGAAAACAGTAGTGGCTCTAGACAGCAGCAAGCAGGAGCTGAAATATTCCCCCCAAATCTGATGTAAGGGAGACTTGAGAGCCATACATAGTACTAAACCAGAACCTCACACAGGAAGGTTCTTCAGCCAGTGATTTCAGATGGGATCAGGAAAGTTTTTTAACATTTTTAGTCAGTGCTTATTTTTGCTGTGTTGAAAAATCTGTTGCTTTCACACACTGCTGTCGCATTTGAAGTCCTTTGCTCTCTAATGAAAAAGGAGAAAGGAGAAGTCAGGTATAGCAGCAGCTATACTTTTTTACTGATCAGAGATAACATAATGACCACCTGATTAATACTGTGTTGGACCCCTTTTGCTGCCAAAACAGCCCAGACCCATCGAGGCATGGACTCCACTAGATCCCTGAAGGTGTGCAGTGGCACCAAGATGTTAGCAGCAGATCCATTAAGTCCTGTAAGTTGAGAGGTGGAGCCTCCATGGATGCTTAAAGGATACTGACCACTGCAGACTGGGAACACCCCACAAGAGCTGTAATTTTGGAGATGCTCTGATCCAGTGGTCTAGCCATCACAATTTGGCCCTTCAAACTCAAACTCGCTCAAATCCTTACACTTGTCCATTTTTCCTGCTTCTAACATCAACTTTGAGGACGAAATGTTGACTTGCTGCCTAATATATCCCACCCACTAACAGGTGCCATGATGAGGAGATCATCAGTCTTATTCACTTCACCTCTCAGTGCTCAGAATGCTAGGCCTGATCGGTGTATATTATTTTTGGAATGCTGAGAGAAAAAGCCAGAGAGAAGCCACTTGTGATATTTGCTTCATCTCTGTTACACAGTCTCTTCATCCTCTTGTTTTTGTTCTACTACATCCTACTCACAAGACTTCAGATGTTACTCCAGACTCGTTGTGTGTAGGATTAAGTAGTGTTTATCTTGTTTCTCATTTCTCCCTCCTACATTCCCTTCTTTTTCCTTCCTCCTGGTTTCCTGCCCTCGTCCCTTTGTCTTGAGCTCTGCTCTGATATTAACACGTAGACGTCAGAAAGTCATCTTGTCTTGAACGAGAGATGTTTGGGTGCATCCTTGGTTTTCGATGAAGGATTAAAACCTGAGCTCCCACTCCTCTTACACAAGTGCTCGTCCTGAATAACACACTCACCCCCACACACACACACACACACACACTGCCTCATAACAATGCATCTAATCACAAACAGACATTTTCCACATGTGTTTCTCAGTTTTTAGCTGCTTTTTACACTCAGCGTGTCTCTGAATCGGCCCTGATGATGATAACAGAGTGAATCATTAATGCCGTCATGTGTGTGTGTGTGTGTGTGTTTCATAGTGATTAGGAATGCTGAGTGTTTTATTCCAAGCTCATATGTTACATGGTCTTTGCTTCTGTGATGCAGAATGGACTGCATGTGTGAAGCGCATCGTTGTGGTACCGAGCCTAAACTTTCCACCAAAAAAAGACAAGATGTTCTGTAAAAAGGTTTTAACTAACCTCTAGCAGTCGAGAAAATGTTTTATTTATTTATTTTTTTTATGTATACTACTCATTTAAAAAGACAGAACCAAAAAAAAAGTCCATCACAAAATAAGGCAGCGTGTGTGTGTGTGTGTGTGTGTGTGTGTGACCTCTTTAGTCTCCGTCTAAATTATTTTGATGTACAAAAAAGGATGGAATAAGGATGATGATAATGATGATGATGTTAAATCCATCCTTACACCAGACTTGACCTCAGGAAGCATTGACCGTAGTAGAAGCTCAGAAGCAGGTTACTAAAGGCTAAAAATCTCTGGACAGAAAGAAAAAGCTTTGTCTTCTTCGAGTGAAACGGTTGCATAATCGCGCTTCGTCCTGAAGGAACGTTACGACAGCAGCATCCTGACTTTCACTCCCACGCTGAGCGAAGAACTGCAACAAAACAAAACAAAACAAAAAAAAGGTTAAGTTCGGACCTCTTCAGGAATATTTACATTTAGAAGAGCAAATCCAGTCTTTATTACTTTCGCTCTGTCTTGCAGATGTAAAGCCTGTTGCTGTTTTTTCTTAATGAATCTCTGAAAAGTGTACTCATTAGCGAGCGACTCGAGGCACTGTGTGTATTTCTGTCAAACTCAAACAAACAGTGTGTATGCAGGGAGTCATTTATATTCATACTGTTGTCTCAGAGAGATTGCAAATCTGCTAACATGGCTTATAGTGAAGGAAAGGAAAGTCTATCAGCATGGTTTCATTCAGACAATACTAAACTGATGGATCAGTATGGAAGAATAGCTCATACTATCAAAAGCATACACCGATCAGACATAACATTCTGAGCAGTGACCGGTGAAGTGAGTATCTCCTCATCATGGCACCTGTTAGTGGGTGGGATATATTAGGCAGCAAGTGAACATTTTGTCCTCAAAGTTGATGTTAGAAGCAGGAAAAATGGACAAGTGTAAGGATTTGAGCAAGTTTGACGAAGGGCCACATTGGATCAGAGCATCTCTGTTCTGTTGTAGAAAGGACATTAATCAGCTACAGTTACATTATTTTCTGTTTAGTGTCACCCAAATGAGGATGGGTTCCCTTCTGAGCCTGGTTCCTCTCAAGGTTTCTTCCTTATTCCATCCCAGGGAGTTTTTCCTTGCCACCATCGCCACAGGCTTGCTCATTAGGGATAAAATAGTTTAATTATTAAATGTAATGATTTACCCTTATTTCTAGTTATTTAGTTATTTTTATTTTCATTTTTCCCCTCCCCTTTCTCTGTTTTTCTTCTTTTGTAAAGCTGCTTTGAGACAATGTTCATTGTAAAAGGGACTATACAAAATAAATTGAATTGAATTGAATCTCCAAAACTGCAGCTCTTGTGGGGTGCCGGTCTGCACTGGCCAGTATATATCAAAAGTGGTCCAAGGAAGGAACAGTGGTGAACCGGAGACTCATTGATGCACGTGGGGAGCGAAGGCTGGCTCAAATTGGCTGTTGCTCAAATTGCTGAAGAAGTTAATGCTGGTTCTGATAGAAATGTGTCAGGATATACAGTGCAGGATGGGTCAGGGCTATTTTGGCAGCAAAAGGTGGACCAACACCGATATTAGGCAGGTGTTCATAATGTTATGCCTAGGCTGTGTATATAAAAATCCAAAACTGAAATCTCTTATTGAGATATGTTTACAGACTGCAAATGAAGCTCAGGTTTGCTCTGATGATCTGGAAATATTTTCCTGACCCCACTATAGTGCTGTGTAGAGGGTGCGATATTAACTCAGGGCATGTGATTATTTAGTCAGCCTGATTATTTAGAGAGCTTATTTTAAATGTAAAATTATTATTATTATTATTATTATTATTATTATTAATATTATATATCATTAAATATTCTTTTTGCTATATTAGTTAGTCAAAATAACACAGACTTCTGTTTTTTTTAGCTTTACCCTGATCTCTCATTTCATGCTCCTAGCTGCCTGCGCACTTTACCTTTTATGGAGTTTTATGGGTGTCACTATATGCAAATGAGCTGAGCCATGAACATTTACATACAACTTTAGAGCAAGATTGAAAACGATGATATTCTTATTAGTTATAAATTACAGGAGCTCTAAAACGGGAGTTAAATTGTACTTTTAGGGAAAAATCTTGCTTTTTATCAGTTAAAAACAGATCAGGCGAATGTTTTTAATTCGCACCCCAAATCTTTCCATTGTTCAAAAATATCATCGGAAGGAAATCCACCACCTTTACAGAGCCAGTGAGAAGTATTCCAGATGACGTGACTGAAGTGTAATCAGTGATATTACACAGATCCGGTCCCTTCATCATTAGACTCAAATGCTTCTGGCCACCTGTGGAGATGAAGATAGACTTACAGTATCCATTATTCCTGAGAATTAGCCTGGAAAAAAGGGAGAGCGGTACTTTTCTGTAGTTTGATTCGGCTGCACTGGTCACACTGACCACAGATCATCATCATCATCCTCCTCATCATCATCATCATCATCATCATCATCATCATCACTCCCCGCAGAAAATGACACTTTAATGCAATTTCTGATGGAACTACTTTCAAAATGGAATTGAGTGTGTGTGTGTGTGTGTGTGTGTAGAGGAGATGTTATATGCCAGATTCTAGCCCTGCGATTTCAGCTAACCGATCAGTGACCCAGATCATCCCTCGAGCAAAGGCCACCGAAGTTACTGCAACTCTTTTGACACCTTGTAAAGACGTGATCACAGGAAATCTTCCTGAGCGTGTGCTGTAGACACCGTGTGAGGAACATGTCAGTCATCCCATGGTGTTTGGAAGTCTCTTGTGTTTGATCATTCTTGCAGCCGGGAAATGATGCATCTAGACTGTATTGGTTACATCACTGGATCTTCATATGGTCTTCACTGGGGATCAAAGGAAAGGAAAAATAACTGCAATGACTACATCAATACCGGATCACTGGTCACATTCTGAGAAAATCATCAATCTAACACGGTGTGGAGGAAACACAGCAAGAAGAGCGCACAGTAAACACCTTAATCTGTATGAAACTCCACAGAGAAGATCTTAAAATGTTGAAGCGAATGCCATTTTGGTATTCTGTCATCATCACTGCTGAATGCTGGATACTGATTGGTCAGAAGGTGCAGATTAATGGTCAGTTAGATTTGAGGTTTCTGAGAAAACATTAGGGCTGAACTGTCTTATTCATGATGTTAGAGATAAGTCATAAACCTATTTGTCATGTTTCATCTGCTCTATAATATCAGAGCTCTGAGTCTTAGCTTAATAGTGACCCGTATTGATGTGAGGCTAGCATTAGCTACTTCACATGCTGGTTAGTACTTATTATTCATCACCATGTCTTTTCTTTGGTGTAACTTTCATGTTCTGTAGCTTTCCTGTCCTGTGTAGAAGCGATGAGTTCACCAATACTGAAATATTTTACTTGCAGTGTTGTTGATTATGAGAATCAGAGGGTCAAAACCATACAGTTTAATAGAATGCACCTTGTTATCTCCTATAGCTAACAGGATCAACACACACACACACACACGCACACACATACATTTTTTATTTGGATTATATTTTTAGCACCTCTATGATCCATGAATAGTGTTAAAATGTGTGTGTGTGTGTGTGTGTGTGTATAGAGAAATGCTGACTGAGAAGTGATAGTTCTCTCACACACACACATTTTTGAATTATGATTCATTGGCATATATGCTGATGTAAATTAAAATGTGTGTGTGTGTGTGTGCGCAGATGCCAACCTCCTGGTTTTCTCTGATTAATAACACTCACAGATGCTCGGCGCCCCCCTCCGCCGACTCCATGTTACTGCAGGATGCTTTATAAAACATTTCATTACACTGATTTGAGGTAAAAGTTCTGCTACTGTTGAAATAATTTCATTGCCACAGACTCTGGCTCTGAACACGTCATCTGGTGAAAATATAACCAATAAATATTTTACACATCACTTTTTTTTTCTACAGCTGAAGAAAAGGAATAGCTAGCTAACTTAGCTAAATGTTTTAAGTATGCTAGGTTTGTGAGCGAGTTAACATGCTCATCCTCAATCATACACGTTATTAGCTACTTAGCTCACATACACTATATTGGCAAAAGTTTTGGGACACCCCTCCAAATCATTGAGTTCAGGTGTAGTTTTTCAGGGATTGGACTCGGCCCCTTAGTTCCAGTGAAAGGAACTCTTAATGCTTCAGCTTCATACCAAGACATTTTGGACAATTTCATGCTCTTTGTGTGAACAGTTTGGGGATGACCCCTTCCTGTTCCAACATGACTGCACACCAGTGACCAAATCAAGCTCCATAAAGAACCCCATAGAACACCTTTGGGATGAATTAGAGTGGAGACTGTGAGCCAGACCAAAACTGGGACGTCTGCCTTTACATGCACATGAATGTAATATGGAGTTGTCCCGCCCTTTGCAGCTATAACAGCTTCAACTCTTCTGGGAAGGCTTTCCACAATGTTTAGGAGTGTGTTTATGGGAATTTTTGACCATTCCTCTAGAAGGGCATTTGTGAGGTCAGGCACTGATGTTGGACAAGAAGGTCTGGCTCACAGTCTCCACTCTAATTCATCCCAAAGGTGTTCTATGGGGTTGAGGTCAGGACTCTGTGCAGGTCAGTCAAGTTCCTCCACACCAAACTCACTCATCCATGTCTTTATGGACCTTGCTTTGGTCACTGGTGTGCAGTCATGTTGGAACAGGAAGGGGTCATCCCCAAACTGTTCCCACAAAGAGCATGAAATGGTCCAAAATGTCTTGGTATGAAGCTGAAGCATTAAGAGTTCCTTTCACTGGAACGAAGGGGCCGAGTCCAACCCCTGAAAAAAGATTTGGAGGGGTGTCCCAAAACTTTTGGCAATACAGTGTAGCTTTCATTATCTATTCTCTTTTGAACATAATCCTTACTGACATCTTGAGTTTAATACAGAGCTTTTATACTGACCAGCGAGTCCAGCTCGCTCAGCATGCTGTGCTGTGAAATCTCCACAGCTTTTGGGCTCAGAACATTATCATGCTGTTTAATATGCCTTTAAAGCTGAAGGAAGCTGATGGATTGGATCAGAGATCCTCATAGGACTTTTATCATGGACCTGCTTTCCTTTGATTTAAAAACCTTCTGACAAAATTCATAAACAAAATCATACTTTCAGGAATAATGTGGTTATTTCCTGGTCTTGTCCTAAGGCTGGTTTGTATCTGAGAACAGCATTGTAACAGTATTGTATATACACTGACCGCTCACGTTTGCCTGCAGAGCCATCGGGAACAAGGCCAACAGCAGTCCTAAAGGTCAGACCCCAGATGAGAGCAACCGCCGCACGGACCCTAACTCCTCCGTCTCTGACCTCGCCAACTCCGTCACCAGCGACATGCTCATGGTAAGAACAAACAACGTGTGGAGAAGTGCTTTTGTCTGTTTTGTGGACCATCTGCTTCATCCATCTTTAACCAGTTTTGAGTTGGATAAAACTTTAACCACATGATGTGATAAGTAAGGGGTGGAAGTGGTGCTTTCTCTCTCCCACTCCAATCACACACACACACACATGTTGAAAAGAGCTGTTTCTGGGGAGAGCCTGGTAATTAAAATAGAAGCACATCACCATGGGGGCAGTCAGGAAACATCTTTACCAGGTCTGTCTGGCATTATGTGGGTGGCATGGTGTTCTTTCTTTCTGTTTTTTTTTTCGTCCATGCCTAATGATGGTGTTTCCACTTGCAGCAGTGAACTTTCCCCAGACTCTGATTCCAGCTTTGGCTAATTTAACAAGTCACTCGCCCTTTCTTTATTAATTTGTTGCCTGGAAGAAAGAACTCCTGTATCTTCACTTCCTGTTGCTCTGGACATCACCTCATCTGTTGACCTTAAACCTCTGCACAATTGCTTTATGTTAGAACTTTGAAATAAATATCTTTTTTTTCCTACAGCTCTGATTTCCAGGGTATAGTGGTAGAGTTCACATAAAAGCCACACCCATGTCCAGGCTAGACCACAGCCACTTACACACACACACACACACATACACACACACTTATTTATTTATTGTACATTTACTGTAAAATTCATCACCTCTGAAGCTTTGTGTAGCTTTGTTTCTCTAAAATGTGAGTGTGAAATAGAGAGAAAAAGCTGAAACAAAACACAGTCTTTCTCTCTCTCTCTCTGTCTCTCTCTCTCTGTCTCTCTCTGTCTCTGTCTCTCTTGCTCTTTGCCTCTCTCTCTGTCTGTCTCTCCCTGTTTCTCTCTGTCTCTCTCTGTCTCTCTGTATCTCTCTCTCGGTCTCTCTCTTGCTGTTTGTCTCTCTCGCTCTCTGTCTCTCTATTTTGCTCTTTGTCTCTCTCTCTGTCTCTCTGTCTCTCTCTCTCTCTGTCTCTCTCTCTGTCTGTCTCTCTCTCTCTCTATCTCTGTCTCTCTCTCTCTCTCTCTCTCTCTCTCACAGTTGTCTCCAGGCTCTGAAGAGGAGGAACATGAGGGTCCAGTGTGTGAGAAACTTGGTCGAATACAGTTCAGCGTAGGCTACAGCTTCCAGGACTCCACACTTACCGTGAAGATTCTTAAAGGCCAGGATCTACCAGCAAAAGATTTCTCCGGAACCTCAGACCCGTTTGTTAAAATCTATCTGCTACCAGACAAGAAGCACAAACTGGAGACTAAAGTGAAGAGAAAAAACCTGAACCCTCACTGGAATGAAACTTTCCTGTTTGAAGGTAAACAATCTCTCTCTCTCTCTCTCTCTCTCTCTCTCTCTCTCTCTATCTATCTATATATCTATCTATCCATCTATCTTTCTCTCTAACTCTCTCAACATCTCTATCTTTCTCTACATCTCTCTCTGTCTCTATCTCTCTCTATGTCTCTATCTTTCTCTCTATCTCTCTCTACATCTCTAACTCTCTCTCCATCTCTCTCTACATCACTATCTCTCCCTCCCTCTCTCTATCTCTCTCTGTGTCTCTCTCTCTCTCGCTCTTTCTCTCTCTCTTTGTGTGTCTATAAAATTCATAATACTTCCACACAGCTATTATGACCATAATCTCAGTTTTTTATCTCGCTGCATATTGTCCAGAAAACAGAGTTACACCCTTTACTTGATATTATTATTATTATTATTGTTGTTGTTGTTGTTGTTGTTGTTATTTAAAGAGGGTTAAGCTAGTGGATCTGAAATTGATTCACAAATCACGACCGTGGAATTATATTGGTTTCCCTCTGATGTCTGTTAGAAATAAATGAATGTGCAACAGATGGTGCCACAGCTATCCGTGGTCAGGAGTCCAAGAGAGCAAAAGTGTCTGAGGGGAGGGGCTTGGTCCGTCTGCTCTGTCCATCAGAGCGATACTGGTCCGTTACTGGACATCTGTGAGCTCAGAGAGGAGCTGGCACATTTATGTTAAAAAAGATAGTTGTTACTGAATCAGTGTGATGGCCAGCTTGTGGTTAAGAAATCTGACCAAATATGGGGTAAAGAAGGAGTTAATATTCTAGTTTTTGATAGTACATGCCATCGGGTATACAGACGGGTGAAAAAAAATAAAATAAAAAAATCATGGCTTTCGGCTAGCATGGTTTTGGGCCAGTTCTTTCAGCAGAGGAAAAGGTCATGTCACTTCAGAACAGAACTCATTTTGACTGATCATTTCCATCCTGATGGGATTCCAAAAATCACACAGCCATCTAAGGATCCAAAACAAACCTTGTTTTTATGTCATATATATAATAAATTGTGTAACTTTAACACCAACCCTGTGACTTTGTGGTAGAAGTGCTATTCCGGTATATACAGTCATTTGCTGCTGTCACCTCAAGTGAAAACACTCGCTTCAACAATTCAACAAAACCAACTTATAGCAGTGGCAGAAAATTTCCAGACTGTCACCAAACTACATTCAAGCTGAAGCCTAGCTAGCTGATATTTCAGCAGTGACTGATGCAGACTGAGCTAAAAATATTGTGTAGAAGGCAGCCAGGTTCAGAAATATCTGTATTTGTCGCCTCATGCGTGTTTCTGTTCCAGGTTTCCCGTATGAGAAGGTGGTCCAGCGCACTCTGTACCTGCAGGTGCTGGATTATGACCGATTTAGCAGGAATGACCCCATCGGTGAGGTGTCCATTCCACTCAACAAGATCAACCTTGCTCACATGGAGACTGTCTGGAAAGAGCTGAAACCGTGCAGCGATGGCAGCGTGAGTCACATCCAGCATTTCCGTATGTGTGCAATTCCTTATTTAAAAAGGAAGGAAAGTGGACAGAATCAGATTGACAGAGCTCAAAAGGAATTAAAGATAATTGCTTAATCGTGTTTTGGCTCGCTGGAATAGTGATGCTCAACCTTCAGGCTTCACGCTGCTCACTGTCACCAGTCTAAGCCAGCAAAGCATACAAGCAAGTCATTAGCCTGTCACCGTACACACTTCCCAGGTTACAGTGAGCCACAGTCTGTATAATAGGCCTCATTCAGGGCTGTAAAGATCTGAGGTTAGCGCAAGCATGTGTCTTCCTCCTCACCCGCTGAGGTGCAAAACATACTGACGCTGAGGTGCTGAGGTTAGCATTATCATCCGCTTTAAGGTAACTGATGCTGTAATTAATACACTCTCCTAACAGCCAAGCATGAAAATATCACCATTTTACATCTACACTCAAGGATGTTTATCCCTAATGAGCAAGCTTGAGGTGACGGTGGTGAGGAAAATCTCCCTGAGATGATATGAGGAAGAAACCTTGAGAGGAACCAGGCTCAGAAGGGAACCTCCTCCTCATTTGGATGACACTGGACAGTAAATAATGTCCTTTCTTTAACAGTGGCGGAACTATAGAATTGGGAAGATATCTTGATCTTGGGTCAGGTTTGTAAGCAGGATGTCCTTCCTGACGCAACCCTCCCGTTTTGGGACCAAGCGCTGAGAGTTAATCCCTCATCGGTTGGGTCGATTCCTGTCTCTGAACCACCAGGGAACCAATGGTGTTATTATATATCTATATAAATTTTAAATTATCTCTGGATTTGCTATCTCTGGTCAAATTGTGATGGCTAGACCACTGGATCAGAACATCTCTAAAACTGCAGCTCTTGTGGAGTGTTCCCGGTCTGCAGTGGTCAGTATCTATCAAAAGTAACCTTTAAGTCCTGTAAGTACCCATGGAGGGCCCACCTCACAACTTACAGGATTTGAAGGATCTGCTGCTAACATCTTGGTGCCAGATACCACAGCACAGATACCACCAACACAATATGAGGCAGGTGGTAATAATGTTATGCCTGATCGGTGTGACTCAGCAAGTAGCTTTGTCAGCTTCACAGCTTCAGAGTCCCTGGTTTGATCCTGAGCTCAGGTTACTCTCAGTTCAGAGATTGAAATGTTCTTCTCGTGTCTGTGTGGGTCTCCGGTTTCTTCTCAAAAGCATACCATAAGTTGATTAGGTACTATAACTGTCCCTGTGTGTGTGTGTGTGTGTGTGTATGTGTGTGTGTGTGTGTGTGTGTGTGTGGTGGCCTGTGAGTGTATTCCCATCTTACACCACCTTCTGGATCCTTCCTGAAGATGAAAGCTGTGTAGATAATGACATGATGGTGAAGCTACACTGACTGCTGTTGTGTTGTTTTATTGTTGTTGTTTTTTTCTCATCCAGAACCATGTGATTCTCTGTGATGTTCACTAATCTCTAACTCAAAATCCTGCTTCCTTCTGAAACAATCAAATACTAATGTGTGTGTGTGTGTGTAGGGGAGTCGAGGTGACCTATTGGTGTCGTTGTGTTACAATCCCACGGCTAACACCATCACTGTGAACATCATAAAGGCACGCAATCTAAAAGCCATGGACATTGGCGGCACCTCAGGTGAGTCTGTAAACCGTGCACCAGCTCACTGTCAGCATCAGTGAGGAACTTAAAGGAGAAGTTCAGTTCCAGAACAAAACTCTACAAATAATTTCCTCACCCCCTCGTCATCCAAGATGTTCATGTCTTTCTTTCTTCAGTCGTAAGGAAATGATGTTTTTTGAGGAAAACATTTCAGGATGTTTCTCCATGTAGTGGACTTCAGTGGTGCCTGTGAGTTTGACCTTCTACAATACAGTTTAAATGCAGCTTCAAAGAGCTCTAAACCTCGATCCCAGCCCAGGAAGAATGCTCTTATCTAGCCACACCATCGCTCATTTTCACAGAAAAATAAAAAATTTTATACTTTTTAACCAGAAAAGCTCGTCTAGCACTAGATCTGAGATGTGCGTCCACAACGCTACGTATTACGTAATCACGTCGGTAGGTCACGCGTGACGTAGGCGGAGCTACAGACCCGGTGTTTAAAAGGCAAACTTACAAAAACCAAGGAAGTGCAAATAAGTCACACGCTCTTTATTAACAAAAAGGTACATATAACTTTGCGTCATTTCACACGCAACAACTTCGAAGCAGTCCTCCTTCTCCATACTAGTAAACACTGGGTCTGTAGCTCCGCCTATGTAATTTCTTTACGACTGAAAAAAGAAAGACATGAACATCTTGCATGACAAGGGGGTGAAGAAATTATTTGTAATATTTTTGGTCTGAAAGTGAACTTCTCCTTTAAGCACAATAAAATGTACAGCTGTCCTTTATGTGATCACAAGTAGCATGAAATCCTGCTTTAGAAACAAAATGAGGTAGCAGTAGACCAGTGCCAGGAGGAAGTACAGTTGTGTAGCTGTAGTTTTTATTAGTGTTAAAGACACAATCAGGACACATTACTGACTCTAGCCACTAGTATTATGCATTCTTTATATAAAATTGAGTGAAATGTGTGTACACTGTGTGCACTTTAGACCCCTATGTGAAAGTGTGGCTAATGCACAAAGACAAACGAGTGGAAAAGAAGAAGACGGTCGTAATGAAGAGGTGTCTGAACCCAGTGTTTAACGAGTCCTTTCCTTTCGATGTTCCTGCTCATGTGCTGAGAGAGACCACCATCGTCATCACAGTCATGGATAAGGACAGGCTCAGTCGAAATGATGTCATAGGCAAGGTACTGTTGTGAGGTTACAGTCTCATACACACATATACATTTCTCCTGTGAGTAGGGTTGCCAGATCCCACACATAATATCTGCTGTATTAATATATATTATGACTGATATGTCTCCTGTGTGTACGGTTGCCGGATTCGACATACTGCTTAATTAACAGATATTATAATTTATATTTCTCCTGTGAGTATGGTTGCCAGATCCCACTAATATTATCTGCTTTATTAGTAGATATTATTACTGATATTTCTCCTGTGAGTAGGGTTGCCAGATCCCAAATAATATCAGCTTTATTAGAAGATATTGTGATTGATATTTTTCCTGTAGGTAGGGTTGCCAGATCCCATATATAATATTTGCTTTATTAGTGGATACGATGATTGGAATTTTGTCCTGCAGAAAGGGTTGCCAGATCCCACATATATTATATGCTTTATTAGCAGTTATGATTGATATTTTTCCTATGAGTAGGGTTGCCAGATCCCACATACACAGTATCTTCTTTATTAGTAGATTTTATGATTGTTATTTCTCCTGGGAGTAGGGTTGCCAGATCCCATGAAACTATTCTCTCTCTCTCTCTCTTTCTCTCTCAGATCTATCTCTCATGGAAGAGTGGCCCTGCAGAGGTGAAACACTGGAAGGATATGATGGGCCATCCTCGCACTTTCGTTGCCCAGTGGCATGCCCTCAAAGCTTAATGGACCCACTCAATATCCCTGCCCCAAGATTAAACCCACACCCACAAGCCCCTGTTAATATGCACAAGCTTGAACACGGGTACCAAAAGCCATCCAACATTTTCTCCTTTTCTGTCTTTTCTTCTACGTGTGACTTCTTTATCTAGTTCTTTCCCGTTTTTCCTGATTTGCACCTGCTAAGATTCCTCTTTCCCTTTTTGCCAAAAAAAGAGGCTAAGCACTGCCAAGAAGATTGTAAAAGTCCTGTGTTATGTAATGGAAAGCAGGCTTGTCTTCCTTCAGATTATTTATTTTGACTGTTCAGTTGTCCGGGGAACAACCCAACGTCCAAACCAGGACGATGGGACTTCCAACCAGCCGAAAAAAAGTTCTGCCCTTCTACTGCCATGTTTTTGTATTCCTTCCTGCATTCCTCATATCCCCCTCATGAAGATCCACATGGATCGCCTCGCAGTGCAATACTTGATGGACGGAGAGATGAACTCTACTTGAACCTCTTCACCATCTCTTGCCGGTTTTTACCGGCACCAAGTGTAGAAACCCATGTTTGCTGGAATTCCTTGTCATATGTTTGTACCGTGGGTGCCGTGATGTGACAAAAAAAGTTGGTGTTTAAAAAAAAAACTTTCTTTTTATGGCTGGATAAAAGGCTTACGGCGTTTGCAGACCTAATTTGTTTTGAGTTTTGGTTTGAATGAAAATGGTGGGAACAATTTTTGTCAAGATACAGATAAAGTTGGTGAAACCGGGATGTTCCTGAATCCGTTTTCCTTCGTTGTGCCCGGATCAACTCCTGAGCCACTTAAAAACCTCCTCCAGAGCATGAGTTATTGTGTAGCTGTACATTTCAGTTTCTAAATATAAAACCAAATCTGAAATTGTTTTGATATTGATCATGCATTACTTTTATTATAGGGTGAAATGAGGACGGTTAGGGTTTATAATTCGTAGCTAGGTAGCCTGCTGAGCTGAGTGGTGCTACACATCCTAACATAATATTTTCAATGATCAGCTGGTCAGTAGTTTTCCTCTGTGGATGCTGAATGCTGAGACCTTTAAGTGGCTCAGGAAAGGGCTGTTGATACTGGTACAATGAAGAGTTCACCCAGGAATGGGTGAACTCTAATCATGCTGATTAGCTGAGCTCACACATCTGGATCTTTATGTGAATCAGATATCTTTATTCTTAAATCAAACCTCACCTGATTTATATCCGTACCTTCAGCTGCATCCACCCAAACCAACAGATACCAGTCTGATACGACCAAAAGAACCAAATAATGAAGCGCCCTCGGTGCAAATTACAATCCAAAAGATGCAAAACATTCCAATAATATATCAGGCAGGGCAGGAGGAGAAGGACTTTTCAACTTCTTGTTGTTTTGAAGTCGATTAAAAGGCTTCCATGGAAGAGAGGTTATGTGATTGGTGGCAGCAGGGTGTGTGTGTGTGTGTGTGTGATATTAGACCAGTAGAACTGCACTATTATTAGCAGCTGCAAACCTGATGCAGTGTGTGTGCTGCATCACCCGCATTATTTTCTTAACCAGATCACTGCCAGTGTTAAACAAATCTTCTTAGTAGAGTTTATTTTTTACGAGCCAAAGTAGTACTTTAAAACAAAAAAAAATCCCACCTGCTGAGCAAAGGATGAGCTTGAAGGGAAGTAGCAGTGCAAAAATATCATGTATCTCGTGTGTGAAAGTTGTAATTTATCCAGTCTTTGTCCTTATGTCTGACTAGTGTAAGTAAGAGAGGTAGATATGTGAATGTTCGTAACAGGAGCGAACCGATTCAGGTGGAACTCGGCTCATTAATGCCGCTTAAAGCAAATTAATAATAATAATTATTCTAGAATCCTTATTTTACATTCCAATAGTTTACTGTATTTTCTGGATCGTAACCTTTTTAAATGATGCGAAGGCTAGCTTGTCTGGATTGAAATCACAGCATTCCTTCATTCCGATTGCTAATTTTGCTAGCACTGGTTTGAGCTAACAATGCTAACAGATTTAGCTACGGTAAAAATGCAGCGTAACGTAACGAAACAAGGGTAGTGCCGTAACCGTGACAAAAGTTTCTGGTCTCATTTGTCTGTATCTTGTAAATGAAGGTATGATACATATCAGAGCAGGCACTACTGTTAGCTTGGTGCTAATCAGAAATAGCATCAGAAATCTCACAGCAGTGCTAGCGGATTTTTTTTTTGTGCTAGAGAGATTCATTGTCCAGAAAGTACAGTATCTATTGTTGCTCTTTAAATAGACAAGTATAAGCTGTGTGTGTGTGTGTGTGTGTGTGTGTGTGTGTGGCTTGAGGGCCTCTCATGTTTGACTTTTGGGTTCTTTATTTATGGAACCTCTGGGTAGTGTTCCAGTCTCTACAGTAGGCATGTTATATTTTTAGATCTCTGACGCTTCATGAATTCTCTCAACACTTTGTCCTGGAAGATAGCCTAGCTCCTTCTAAATTAAATGCAGATATATTTGTTGATTTAACATTATCACATGTTGCCTTTAATAACATGAATTGTGTGATTTTGGTTATCGGCACAAAACCTATGGTGGCCGAGAAGTGCAAAACAAAATCAGAAAACATAAACAAATCCGAAAAACAAAATAACAAATCCGGAAACAAAACAAATCAGAAAACAAAAACAAAACAAACCCGGAAACAAAAACAAAACAAATCCGGAAACAAAACAAATAAAAAAATATTTAAAAAAACAAAGCCAAAAACAAAATAACAAATCAGAAAACACAAGGAGAATTCAGACAACGCGGGAAATAGTAGGAATAGTTTTTGTGAATGGAATTCTTCCCTCTGATTGGACGAGACATCTGTCACTCAGGATATACAGGAAGTAGGAAATTATGTATCTAACTTTATTTCTTGTACATGTGTAGAGTTCTGCCTTCACTTTAAACCAGTTTTTCTTTAAATCTTTTAAAGACAATAACAAACATATATTTATCTTTATTAGAGTTCATTCAGCGCTACTGTGAGGAATACGGTGTGATGTTGGATATACTGATAGTGTATCATGGAGTAAAGATTAGTTTGTGATCTCTAAAAACACACCAGGAATGTTTCGGAGACCAAACTATTCCAGATTAAAGGATGTAAGGAGCGCTATAAGAGCAGAGCTGTGTTCATACACACACCAATCCACTTTCTACTGCTGCAGATACTGCTGGACTTCCTGTAGATCCTGAGAGACAGAGGTCTCGTCCAATCAGAGGGAAGAATTCCTTTCGCAAAAACTTTTTCACCTACCTTTTTCACTTTGTTTGAATCGTCCTTGTGTTTTCTGATTTATCATGTTTTCAGATTTGTTATTCTGTTCCACTTCTCAGACACCGTACTCTAAACGTTCTCTAAATAGTGATCTAAATAATTTCTTATGTATGAGAGAACCTTAGCAGAAATGAAATGAGAAACAAAACTACTGGTATAATTTTCCTAAAACAAAATAATACAGTAAACCTGGTTAATACAGGTAGCAGAAGATGGGTATTAAAGGAATATTTAAGATAAAAAATTAAATACAATTCTTCTCCTTATCCCAAGTAGAGTCCAGCAGCCAAACCACCTTTGTTCAACGTTCAATAGTTTCTTCTTTAGTTTGTTGCTGAAGGTGCTTAATAAACACATCTTCATCTACTTGCTTCAGGTGACTTTAAGCTGTGGAATAGATTTCAATTAAATTTGTAAAGTATGTCACATTATCATAAAACAATTCCAGTTTAATTATATTGTGATTATAAAACATTTCACTGAATTTTTAAATTTGAATTTTTTTTTATATCCAACTTTAGATTGCTCTAAATTGCGTTAAAGGGAAAACCTAAAGTTTCTGGTTGAATATATATGCTGTATTTCATTTATTAGCTGCATTAGAATCATCACTCACGCTTGTCTTGGTTGTTTGACTACATGTGTAGTGTTGCTTTGATGAGAACAAATTCCTGACAGCGAACTATTTCATAGAAGAGACACACAGTGAACACAGAGATGATGAATCCTGGGAGTAAATAAGAAAGAAGGAGGTAGGATTCGCACCAGTGTACGTCTGCAGTCACACACTCGGTGTGTCTGGAGTATCTGTAACATCGCACTGACATTTCGTCCTCCATATTCTGACTGGAAGTGTCAGGCAGGAAGGGTGAGAGACATCAGGCGTGAGAATCTCTGGCAGGAATCTCTTGCTTTTTATCCTCCTTACGCGTAACGAGCTGTGACAAGCACGACCTTCGCCATACTGGCTGGGAGAGCTGAGCGTGTTAAGGACAAATCCAGGCTGAAGTAAAATGATGGCATGGTAGGGAGGAGCTGTCACTGGGAATTTAGATGGAAAAAAAAATGTGTAAAAGAAAATTGACAGGCCAAACGTTTTCCCTCACGTTGCAGGAGTTTGCATTTGATCAGGTTTTAGCGAAAGCTATGAGATTTCTGTTTTTATTTATTACAGTGGATCAGATTATCAATGGGACAAAACTTCACATGCTCTTTCTTAGTATTCTGTATCCGTTCACAAAACTGTGCTGGAAAGTTCTTCTCATTCTTCACCACAGAACTTGTGTAACTCGGTCAGGACCTTCTCAGGACCCTACAGACACATTTTCTCTGGGTTTCTTCAGGTCAGGGCTTTGTGATGGCCACTCCAATACCTTCACTGTGTTGTCTTTTAGCCATTGTGTTACATTCATCCTGATGGAAGATCCAGCTAGTAACTTTCTGACTGATATCTTGAGATGTTTCTTCAGTATACTTCTACTTATCCTCCTTCCTTTAGTTTCTGTGAACCAGTAAAACACGATGCTACCAGTCCCATGCTTCACAGTTAGGATGATGTTCTTCAGATTAAAAGCCTCACCCTTTTTTCCCCCCACACACAGAGCTGACCATTACGCTCTAACAGTTATGTCTTTGTTTCATCTGACCAGAGAACACTCCTCTACAAGATTAGAGATCTCCTTCACACTTCACTCTGGCTCTTTTACACTGCTCCTGGAGAGGAACTTCTTCCCTGAACACCAGTCTTTAAGACCATGGTGATGTAGGACTCTCTTGATGCCTCCAACTCCTTCAGCAGTTCCTTGGTTGTTGTCAGTTGAACCTTTCAGTCCAAAAGCCTTTCAGTTCTGGGAGTTCCTTTTTACTGAATGCTGCATCTGTGTGTTCACAAATGGTTTATATTCTTATACAGATGTTCATACAGATGCTTGTGATGTCTTCAGGTGTTTGGATATTGCTCAGAAGGAAAAGCCAGGTCCAAGATTTTGTTTCTGAGGTTTTGGGAAAAAGCGCTGACTCTAAAGGTAGAGCCTTAAATACAGCAACAGCTCGTTTCCAAATGAACTCCTTCTTGTAACAACTGTCCACTCAGAAACTTTTACATTTCTGGAATCGTCCAGATTGTTTAAGAGACAGTGAACTTTGGGGTATGTAAACTTTTGGCCCACTGGAATTCTGATATAGTGAATTAAAGCTGAAAAAAATCCCATTCTAATGAACTGTTTTGAAATGATGCTGATGTAACTGACCAAAACTGGGATTAATATCTTTGACGTTTAACCTAAACCTAGTAGATGAGATGAGGTTAAAGTACTGAACTTAAAGTACTAAAATGTCTGTTAATCTCTTTCATTGAATACACAGGACATGAATAACCTAAATTCCTAGGCCACTTCCAAGTGGAAACTCAGGGTGAGGTGAGTGTCATAGAGAACACATTATTTACCTTCATTGGGACTTCATAACACATGCATAAGTACTGCCTGAATAAACGTGTTATAGAAAGCTCCATTTTTTTTCCACATTATGACTTACTTTGTCATATTTTTTTCATTTGTTTGTCCCTCAGCCAACACCTTGTGTCCTCAGGTTAGCATTTATCCGTACATTTAGATGCTTCATGAAGGTTTGAACAGAAGCCTGTACAAAAATAAATAAATAATAATTATGAACCTATTAAAATAAGATTTTAATTCATTCATTCATATTTTTCCCAATTTAAAAAATATTCCTCTGCCTCACAATGTAACAGAAAGCTTTGGTTGCTAAGCATTTTTAATCTCAGACACTTTTTATACTTTAAAGCTATTCTTTGAACATGTGTGTGTGTGTGTGTGTGTGTGTGTGTGTGTGTGTGTGTGTGTGTGTGTGTACAGGTTGCAGTATTGTTAATGTTGTGTGTTTGGATAATGAATCCCACCCTCTCTTACTTCCCTTGATCAAAAGTTCAGTATGTGATGTGCACAATATAATTTGACATGTTGATTTATTTTGGCATAAATGTACAGTGTACATACGTATAAATGTGTATATAAAATGAGGAAACCAAAAAAACGCTTCTATCTTTATTGTATTCATTTTATAAACTTTGGGGTTTTATATATTTATTTATGTCCCTGCTTGACCAAATGAAGAAAGACATGAAACAGATTAAAGGAATAACCAAGAGGAAGGTGGTGTAGTAATGAGGTTGTAACAAAGGATAAACACACACACACACACACACACACACACCCCAAATACTGGAACATGTAAGAGGAAAATGAAGGGAGTGGGTGTCAGCTAAGCCCAGGTTCACATGTAGCATGAGTTTAGTAGAATGAACACCATCTGAATGAAAGAGAGTCGTAGTGTGCACAAGAGAATCAAAAGTGGAAAAAACACAGTATGATGGAGAGTCCTAACATGACTAACCGTATCAGAAATAAAGTCTCCAGACAGAGACAAAACAGGGCCAGAACCAAGCAAGAACAGGGGCAAGCCCAGAACAGGGCCAAGCCCAGAACAGAGCCAGAACCAAAACAGGACCAGGCACAGAACAAGGCCAGAACCAAAACAGGACAAGAACTTAAACAGGGCCAGGCACAGAGCAGGGCCAGAACCAAAACAGGACAAGAACTTAAACAGGGCCAGGCACAGAGCAGGGCCAGAACTAAAACAGGGCTAGAACCAAAACAGGGCTAAACCACAAACTAGGCCAGCTCTGGGCTAACCTTCAGGATAAACTGGGTTCCTACTTACCAGAATCACTCATTTTGCTTTGGCTCCATCCTCATATGGTGGCAGATAAACGCCTGTATTTATTCCCACAGGATGAACAGAATGAATACAGTTCTGCTTCAATATTAATAGAAAGTGAGCTCATTATTATGTGACTGGACATGAATTTATCCGTCCCCAATGTGTTACTATGAATCAGGGGTCTACCTGTAGCTCACAAGTGACGTGTTGGAGACTCCTGATTTATAAAATAATATTAATTAATAAAGTAACAGAACATGTAAATAAATGGTACTGATAATATGACATGAGGAACTCTCGGCCACCTTCATGTTGTTAAAGTGGCGCTCAAAATATTGCTGTAAATATTACTTTTTCGGCTGTTTCACACACAAAGATTTGAGTTTAAAGATTTACATTTTGATATGAAAAACCTGGAGAATGAGACATCACACACACACACACACACACATCCAGGTAGTATCAGCTGACCATCTAGCCATGGTTGTTATTGAATGTAGAGGGAATTATGAGTAGATGAGCTGGAGACTGGTCTAAATGTCCAAAAATAGCCCAGTTGATATTTTTTGATATCCTGTATTGCTGGAACACCATAAATATTTTTTATTCACCATATTATAAATCTTCTCATATTTGTTTACTAAAGTCTGGTTTATAAGATGATCTGCTCGTGCTGACCGGTCCACCCCTGACGCTGCATCACAAACATTATGTTCCTTTGACTTATACTGGCCTAAAAGCAATTCTGTAATATTTCAGGCTGTAAAAACATTCAAAATTAATGAATATCTGAAAGAATATTCATGAGCACCTTTAAGGACGTCACTTTTCAGGCTGGCCAGGAGCAGACCGAGTGCACTTCACGCAAGTGGATTAGAGGAAAAAAAACAAAAGGCTTAATCATGTGACGCAGCATTTCCACAGAGACAGATGGTGTAGAGGTCAGGATGATCACACAGCACGATTTCTGCTATTTAAAGCCACGTCTCACCTGCAAGCCAGGTGATATCACACGTCAAACCTCACTGAGGAGGAGAGTTCAGTGTGGACTTTGGGGGCAAATGAATAGCAGAATGAATTCTGTCTCACTAAAGGCAAGGTCAATCCTACGTTGAAAAGACGTTCAGCGGTTAGGAATTCACAATTTTTCTTTTTCCAGCAGTTTAGGAGATCTTTATACCTGGATTTAAGTGTATGAATAAATATATAACCACATTTTGAATTTGCAGACCTCAATGAGGTAAAGTGCAACCATTAGCAAATTTCATTTAGTATTATTTTTTTGGGCCCAGTTTTCAGCAGAGCTATACCGCCCTCTGGTGGAGGCTCAGCAGTTCTACAAGTTCAAAATGAAACCAAGGGATTAGTAAAATTTTATTAATCTCAGGCACGTTGTGTTACAGCAACGTGGAATAAACATAAATTAAATACTCACAACGCCATGGATTTAATATGGAGATCTGTACATTATATTCTTATTATGAGAGAGCAGAAGTACGAGCATATTGATTTGTTGATTGTAAGATAAGAATCTTGTATTTTTGCATGAAGCAGATTTGTACAGTAGCTGTCATGATGACTAAAGGAGGGGCATATGAAAACAGAAGCAGAATGAAAAAAGGCTTCTCAGCGTCCCAGAAAACAAAAGAAGAAGCAGCTCAGAGTTCTTCTGCCACACGGTGAGCAGCCGAGCACGCCCGTCACTGCAGATCTCCATGACGGTAAGTCTTTAAAATAAAATGAACCTGTAATATTTGACCACGTTTACACCACTGGTCTTTTTGGTGTATCAGTACTCTGTATCCTGTGCTTTAAATAAGAACAGATGATGATAACGATTGTGTTTATGATATTAGCTGATGATTTTTAAAGAGTGTGATGATGTTTAAGAGTTTTATCCATACCTGCACCATGTGTCCTGATAATCAGCTATAAAACAGCAGTTGTTGTCATTTTGCTGTAACTCTGCTTCTTCTCATTTTCAGCCTCACACAGAGGATTGAAGACTTCACGATCCATCTTCAAGAACGCTCGCAGAACGCTGGGCAGGTTCTTCTCCAACATCTCCAAGACCTTCACCAGCTGCTTCAGCTCTCCAACTGCTGTGTCAGAATAGACCTGTACCCGGTGACCATTGACCATGTTACCATGGTAACAGATAGCAGTGACAGAAACATTAGCAAAAAGAAATAAAACAAAAAAAATAACCTCTGATAAATAAATAAACAAACCAAAAACTAAAATGGCTTTGTGTCTATTGGATTATTCTAATACTGAGTTTTTCTGCTTTTTATCTCATTTTTCTATTCTAGTCTATTCTACACATTTTGAATTCACTTTCTACAGATATGAATAACTTTACATCTATTAGTGCATTTAGCTGTGTGTTTATTTGTAAATGTTTATAGGGTGTATTTAGATTAGATTAGATTAGATTAGATTAGATTAGATTAGATTAGATTAGATTAGATTAGATTAGATTAGATTCGATTCGATTCAACTTTATTGTCACTGCACATGGGGACAAGGCAACGAAATGCAGTTAGCATCTAACCAGAAGTCCAAAGCAGTAGTGAAATATCAACATATGTACAGATATACAGACTAAATATACTATATATATAATCTACAGTGCTGCTTGAAAGTTTGTGAACCCACTGAGCTGTTCAGACTTTTCTGTTGTTTTACCTTGATTTTCTTATTTTATCATCACCTGCCTTTTATAAATTAAATGTCAGATGTATGTTGATCAGTTGCATATGTTTGTTGAGGGAATTTTGTGAATAGCCAAAAAACTACATAAAAGATGGAATTATTGTATGTGCAAAAGTAAGTGAAGCCTGACCTGCATTGGTAAAGTCCAGTGGGTAACAGATTCAGGTGAAACACATTTGGGTGCTTAATTAATCAGTTAAGCAGACCAATCAAATTAGACATCCTTAGGAAAGTGATTGAGCAACACTGATTAAAAGAGAGAGGAAACCAACCAAACCACTGTAGTGCTAAGGAGTCAAACAATGCCAAAAAAAAAGGAGACATCAGAGGACATCAGGAAGAAGGTGGTGACAGCCCATCAGTCTGGGCAAGGCTATAAGACCATCTCCAAGAGATTCCAACGCCATCCATCCATCCGTAAGACAAATCATCTACCAATGGATGGCATTCAACATGACCCCAACTCTGCCTAGAAGTGGATGCCCATCAAAACTGTCATCAAGAAGCACCAGAAAAATAATAAATGAGGTAAAGGCCAACCCACACGTCACCTCTAGAGAGTTGCAGACCTCTCTGGCAGCATCTGGGGTAAATGTACATGCGTCTCCATCAGACAAAATTTGAACAGACATGACATTTATGGGAGGGCTGCTAGAAAGAAGCCTCTTCTCTCGAAAAAGAACAAAGCTGCCCGTTTCAAACCAGAGGCCTTTTGGAAGTCCATTCTTTGGACAGATGAGTCCAAAATAGATTTATTTGGTCATAATTAAAGCCACCATGTCTGGAGAAAAGCCAGCACTGAATTCCAGGAAAAGAACCTCCTCCCAACAGTGAAGCATGGTGGTGGAAATGTGAAGTTCTGGGGCTGCTTTTCTGCCTCCGGGCCAGAGTGACTCCATATTATTCATTATTCACTGTCAAGAATCCACTATCGTCACACCATGTTACTGAAAAGAAAAAGGAATTTAGTGATCTTGGCCCACGACAAATCCAAACAAATACTTTAGACATGGATAAATTTGTAAGGATCTTTGCCAAGGGAAACAGGAGACTAATGCAGTAGACAGACGGATGTACAGAACAATAGCTAAACAGATTTAAAAAATATAACTGATATATAGATAGAACTGATAAACTGTACATATAGAGATTCAGGTTGCTTTTGGTTAAGTAATAAAGTGTAGAAAAAACTGCCCCTTTAAAATTTTTTTAAGTAAAACATCACATTAAAAGTCTCATGATGAAGTCTGTGACCAATGAAATTTGAGGTGGGTGTGGGTTTGACCTTTCGTCTGGGAGTGGAACAGTCCTTTTTGGGACCATAGCCTGCTTGAACACACTGCTAGCAGAAGGTAAGATAAATTTCACCTTTTAACATGTTTAAATTTAAATAACTTTGTATAAGTAATATCTGTGATGTGCATGAATATGTGAAGAAGCATATTTGATTGAGTAAATATGCTTTTTGTCTTTATTTATATACTAAAATGGTAGTTTTTTATTCATTGCCTCAGGGCAACATTGTGCAGTTAGACCACTTTTGTTTGAACAATAACATGCTCATGGATGGAGATGTGCAGGGATGCATAGTTATCACCATAATCAATTTTTTTGCTGTATTATCTACTATTATTCACAGGAAATGGATGCACGGGTGTAAGGAACATGATCGAGCAGTTAGTCTCATTCCTTCCGACAGTGAGGACAGTGAGCTTGAGGAGAGTGAGGAAGAGTGGACCCCAGAATCAGGTTTGAGGAAAAGTTAGGAGATCAGGGTTCAGTCAGTAGAGTAAGATACTGCATATAATGAACGTGCGTGTATGTGTGTGTATGTGTGTGTGTGTGTGTGTGTGTGTGTGCACGTGCACACATCAGTGGGTGAAGAGAGGTATATGACCTATTCTAATTTTATGCTTCCTGGTTTCTTTGAAAAACAGATGGCCTGTCTGATGACAATGGGTCTGTGGATGAAGAGGAACATGAAGATGATGAATCAAAGGAAGATGTTCCACGCTTACCCCGGTGGAGAACACCCCACAATGCCAACATCACTGATTACCCAGAATGGCACGCCAACCTTCCAAAATCAGACAATATCATGTCTCCCTATGAATACTTCAAGATGTTTTTTTCTGAAGACATTCTGGAAGTAGTTGTAGAGCAGTCAAATTTATATGCCATTCAGTGTGACACCAACAAGCCCCTTAACCTCACTACTAAAGAACTGGAGCAGTTCATGGGTACAGCAGTGTACATGTCGTTGTTTGGATTACCGGGCACCCGCATGTTTTGGAACAAAGTTCCGAGTGTCCCAGGTAGCTGACACCATGGCACTAAACAGATGGGAGTTCATCAAAAAATCCTTGCACTTCAACAACAATGAAGTGAGACAAGGAGAAAATGATCCACTCCACAAAATCCGACCACTGGTCACTCATCTTACCTCAAAGCTGCAGACGATCCCAGTGGATGAGAAGCTGGCTGTAGACGAGCAAATGGTCCCTTTTAAGGGAAGAAATAGCCTCAAGCAATACCTGCCAGCAAAACCAAAGAAATGAGGCTACAAGTTACTCATCTTGGCTGGCTGCGATGGTGTTCCGCACAAGTTTGAGATCTACACAGGGAGAGTTGTGCAACCCCCTGAGCTGCCAGATACCAGGGGGGGCATTTTACGATCGATATATTATCAGGGACCCCAAAGCTCCCAAAAACTAGGGTGAAATAATTTTTTCCTCCTAAAAAAAAAATTCATGCCATAGAGGGTTAGGAATCACCGATATTAGGGCACTGTTAAAAGAAGAGGGGAGAGATCCACTAGCATATGCCTCATTATATACTTCTGTTAATTTGGGTGCAAGTAAATCTATATACTGTTTATAATATTCAACCGGGAGCCCATCTAACCCTGCTGACTTCCCATTCCGCATAATAGATACAACTTTTCTGACTTCCTGTTCTGTTATTGGGCCTTCTAACATATTCATCTGCTCTAGGGACAATTCAGGCATTTTAAGCTTGCATAAAAACCTAAGCAGTTCTTCCTGTTTAGGACTAATATCAGAAGAGTATAAATCTTTGTAAAACCTCTGTACTACGTTATTTATCTCCATTGTTGATGTTACTATTGTGTTTCCTTTCTTAATAGCTGTTATTAAATTACATGCATTCTTTTGCTTCAGCTGTCTCGCCAGCAGTTTACCAGTCTTCTCCCCTTCCTCACAGAAAGTAGTTCCCAATCTAAATAAGGCGTATTCCACCTTTTTTATTATAAATTTCCTGGAGTTCAAATTTGAGTTTACAAATATCTTGATATAATTGATTTGAGAAACATTGGTATAATTCTTTTTCAAAATTCTTAATTTTGTTATCTAATTCCTGTATTCTGTCCCGATCCTCCCTTTTCCTTTTAGATGCATAAAACTATCTTCCCTCTGAAATATGTCTTAGATGCTTCCCATTCAGTTGATCTTTTATCAGTACATTGCAAAAAAAGACTTTAAATCCTCCTTTTTCATGATACCATCTATCTTAACAAGGTTACCTGTACCACTGGCAGAGAAGCATCCCCATAGCATGATGTGACCACCGCCATGCTTGACCGCTGGGATGGTATTCTTGGGTGATTCTCACGAAACCATTGAAACACCACGGCACTAATGATTTTAAATATAAAATGTGTAATTTAGTAATATAAAAAAGCATCAGAATAAAGACAGTACTGTTCTCTATCTTGCACAATGTGGAATTTCAACATGAGAATGAATTATTTTTCTATTTTACTGCATTTTCTGCTGAAATTCTCATTACCGCAACGCGTCCGGCTGTGTCTGAATGTGTGTTATGTTTTAATTTTAAACAAATTAACATAAAAAAAAATTAGGAAAAAAAATAAATGGATGTTCTACTAGATTATTCTAGATGACAGAAATATTTTTTACTGAATATTCATGTATAATAATCATGAAAAAAAGTAGGAAAATGATGTGTCCATGCCTGATGTTCTCATCCTCTGCAACATTTTTTGAGGACTGTTTAAACACACATACAGAATGGAAATAAAGTTTGATTATGAGTGATGGAGCACATGGGACAGTTACTTCAAGATGGTGACCAGTTAAGATCATCTCTTCATATCTCTCCAGTTAAATCTTAAATATTCTATTGTCAGAAATTTAACACCACTTTTTGATTATCATTACCCAAACAGGAAGTTTTCTACATTTCGAAAATTTTTAGAGTTACAGTTTTTTTATGAAAATGTACTTTTATTGAGGTCTAATTATATGCATTGAGAAAAAAATTGTAAAGCCATCATGGCTTCTCTATTGTTAGCAAAACATCCTGAGGCACCTCCTCCTCCGCAACACCATTCTCATACACCGCAACCATTTAAGGCCAGTTGTGGTAAAGAGAAGATATGTTTCAGGAATGAGAATTTAAGCATATTGTTTATGACTTTTAAATATCTCTTATGAATTTAATATTAATTTCAAATTTCCTAAATGTTATTTTGCTTTATGATTTGTTTCATTGTAGACAGTCAGCAAGTGAGAAAAAAAAAGCTTTAGCAAAGGCCAGGGTGACAAAGTTCAGGGAAAAATTCTACAGAAACCCAGAACTGCTGGAGGAGTACAGAAGAGAGAGAGAGAGAGAGGTTAGGTTTGGAGATGTTACAGCAGGGATAATTAGCAAAAAATACCATACAGTGTTAGGAAATGTACATGAGAGTACACACACACACACACACACACACACACACACACACCCCTTCAGCCACTACTATAACAGGACTTTGGTGCTGGATTGAGTGTAGTGGTCATACTGTGGGAAATTCCCGCCACACTAAGGCATGGAGGTTGTGTGATTCTTAAAGTGGCAGCAGCCTAATAAAAACAGTTATTTGTTCTTCTGTTTGTAATTTGTTTGTTTTTTTTATTTTCTTGTTTACTTTACTTTTCAATTCATTTAAAAGACTAAAATTAAGCTCTACCCCACCCCACAACTTCAGGCCCAGTATAGAACACACACACACACACACACAGAGTAAGCATCAAGTCTGTATTATTTGATGATGTATACATAAAATGTTTTTCCCCATGTTATGAGAATAATTTAATGTAATGCTTTCTTTCCGCTTCCAGGAATCAAAAACGAAAACATGGTAAAATGGTTCATGTTTTTTAGGTAATCGTTGAAATGTTGTCCTGTTTATTCCTGTTTTAATGTTTTTCTTAATTTTTTTTTTATTTTTGGCTTTTGTATTTTTGAAGCACTGGACAATAAAACTGTTTTGAACTTGAATGCATGATTGTATAAATATTATCTGTTTCTTTCTGCATTATCTCAGACTAGTATACAAGTCTCAGTATAAAACTCAGACTAGTATACTTATTATCATTACCGAAATAATTAACCTCATTACCGAAACCTATACATCATTACCGAAACAGATGTTTATTAGATGTTAATTTAATTAATAGAAATACAGTACTTTGATTTTAAATGCATGTGCAGAATCTTAAAATTATGTTCTTTCAGGTTTGTCACATCATTTTGAAAAAATCTCAGGTTTCTTCGAAATATTTAACAAAACATGGTTGTAAATTGTGGACGGTGTCAGTCAGAAATCAGTCAAAATTTTAAAAACTGTTAAACTAAAAATAAATATTATTTCAGAACTTGAAGTAACTGTGCATGACTATTAATAATCCACTTTTACAACTGTGAAAATGTATTTACTTTTCTGACAGTGTTGATGTTTTCACACTGTTGCAGTAATGAGATTTTTTAGGACTTATTTTGGAAAGTATGTTCAAAAAAGTGTTAAATGGTAAGTAAAAGTTTTTAAATTAATGTTCACAAATATTCCAGATTTTGTTGCTAATGTCTGAAAATAAAAGTTAATTTAAGCATTTTTAAAATTTTCATGTTTGAAATTTTAAAAGTGAGCATCAGAATTAGACCATGGAAGAAGCTGGCCTGGTCTGATGAATCACGTTTACTTTTACATCACGTGGATGACCGAGTGCCTGTGCGTCTCTTACCTGGGGAACACATGGCACCAGGATGCACTATGGGAAGAAGGAGAGTCGGTGGAGGCAGTGTCATGCTCAGGGCAATGTTCTGCTGGGAAACCTTGGGTCCTGCATCCATGTGGATGTCACTCTGACACGTACCACCTACCTAAGCATCGTTACAGACCATGTACACCCTTTCATGGAAACAGTATTCCCTGATGGCTGTGGCCTCTTTCAGCAGCATAATGCACCATGCCACAAAGCAGAAATGGTTCAGGAATGGTTTGATGACCACAACAACCAGTTTGAGGTGTTGACCTGGCCTCCAAATTCCCCAGACCTCAATCAAATCAAATATCTGTGGGATGCGCTGGACAAACAAGTCCGATCCATGGAGGCCCTACCTCGTGACTTAAGCATGAGCATAAGTATAGGAAATATTGACGCAAAGTTAACCCAAAATGTTGGGGCTGCCAGGTTATAAGTATATGGATGTGGCAAACAAGATCCAGCCATCCGTATAATAAACAAAAAACAAGTTCATTATGAAAGAGCCAGTTATGGTAACAGAAGCGGTGATACAGTGACATCACAGCACAGTGGACATTCTGTTGTCAGTAAATCACCTCAGAGAAAAGATCAACATGAATCTGGTCAGTATAATGAATGTGGTCTTCCAAAAACTGTACAGCATGTGTACGGTGCCAAGAATCCAGTTAAAAGACGAATTAAAAATCTACTGGCAGGAACTCTTCGACATTAAACACTGCTCTGAATGTTTTAAAGTTTCTTGAAAGCAACAAATTTGTATTAAAAAAAATTGTATTTGTAGTGTTTCCGCGTGATATCGCCGCCCCACGCTCCATACCAGTAGGTGGCGGAATATGCACCTAAAGCTTGTTTGCGTACCGCCATCGAAGGAGACAGAAAGAAAGACTTAGCTTTAGCCTTTTAGCGCTTCACCAATAGTCGTGTATTAGCCTGATCACGTGACCATGGCTGACGCTACGTCCGGCTCCCGAGCCCGGTCCACTTCCTTTCCGCCTGCACGCGCTCTGTGGTGAACACGCGTTACCTCATTACTCTCTCGCGAAGTGAGTGTTTTAATCTAACTCTTTGTTGGTTAAAATGATCCAAATAAATTCTCTTGTGCTCATTTTGTGTGTGTAAAGTTACTGGATGTGTCATGAGACCGCGCACTTGATGATGTCGAGCTGGAATTATGCGAAAAAGAGCAGTTTCTCACATTGCCGTTAGCTTTAAGCTAATCGCCAGGTTAGCTCCTGGTATATATACACACGGGGTGATCTGAGGTTCGAGGAATATTTGTAGAACTAACCACTGACAAAAATAAAAGATATAAGATTAACAATGAAACTTTTTTTTGGGAGTCTTAAACCTTAATCCCTAATACCGGTAATAAAAATCAGTAATGGAGTTTATCTTTCAGATTGTTCTGGTGATTAGTCTGTATTTTGCGTGTCGGATGATTGTAAACTGGTCTAAAATAAGCTTATTAGTTTAATTATTACTTCTAACTATTACTAAAGAGTAGAATTGTGTATGTTGGAATAGGAAAAGAGCAGCATTCATACACATGGATACAGGTTACATTATTGTGCTGTGATTTCTGACCGGCCCTGTGTCCTCTTCTTTTGTTTCCTTTAATAAATAAAGGATGCGTTACGTAGCTGCTTACCTGCTGGCTGCCCTCGGTGGCAAAGAGAACCCCAGCGCCAACGACATCAAGAAGATCCTGGATAGCGTCGGCATCGAGGCTGATGACACTCGCATGGGGAAGGTGAGCAGTGGAGGAAATGGTCCTGCTGTATTTAAAGAGAACTGTTCAAGTGTCATTTGCTTTAACATAAGTGTAGCTTCATTTTGACATGATTGTGTAGTTACACCACAGAACAGTACTCAAATCTGTCATTTCTGTATAATGGTGAACAGGTTTAAGATGTCTTTAGTTGTCACAGATACATTACTGCACAGTGAAATGCTTTCTTCACATATTCCATCCTTGGTTGTGGTCAGAGCGCAGGGTCAGCCATGATGCAGCACCCCCTGGAGCAGGGTGGGTTGCTCAAGCGCTCAACAGTAGCAGCTTGGCAGTGCTGGGGCTTGAACCCTGATTTTCTGGTCACAGCCCAGAGCTTTAACCACTTAAGCCACTACCACCCCCTAACACGTTAACACGCCATACCTGTAATGCCTTACTGTTTCCTATAGTAACGTATGCAGGTACAGT
Source organism: Hemibagrus wyckioides (assembly GCF_019097595.1). NCBI lineage: Eukaryota > Metazoa > Chordata > Actinopteri > Siluriformes > Bagridae > Hemibagrus > Hemibagrus wyckioides. Next base: position 23,664,834 of record NC_080719.1, read on the forward strand.
GAATGTTCCATATTAATAGATTTAGAACATAGAAAGTTTGATGTGGTGACTTGTTTGGAGATATGTTTATGGAAGGAGTCTCCAGTGTCAGGACCGAGATAGGAGAAACTCCCCTTAACCATCCTGCAGCTATGAATTAACAGAATCGGATGTTTCTTGTCCTTTGTACACGTGCTGTCCATCTCAGCTGTGTGTGGTCATCAGGGAAGCTTTAAAACAGTGCGTCTGTTTATACAGCAATTCTGTTTGTATTTAATTTTCACTACAATACCACAATTTTGTGTGTTTAGTTGATATACAAAAGTAATCCGGTGTGATCCTCTTAGAAAACCTTTGGAAACTTTCTTGCGATTTCCTATGCATTCTTTTACATGCTTATTTGTTGTTGTGCTTTGTGCCAACATGAACAGAATAACATTTTAATTCTATTTGTGTTTTAACAGGTCGTGTCCGAGCTCAGTGGCAAATCGGTTGAGGATGTGATCGCTCAAGGTGAGTCGCACTCCATCGAAATTTTAACTTTTTCCTTCTGGGCAAATCGTTTAAAGAAGGCCCGAAGGTGTGAATTTGTTCACATGACTTCATTCATTGTGAGATTCATTTTATGATTAACAAAACTGAGGAAATTAAAGGATTCTCTATCCAGGAGTTGTTACAGGTTATCTGACCTGTGGATAAATGAAATCTAAAATTATAATGGATGATGTAGAATCAATTGAAATGATCATGTGCATCAGATCAATGTGGGTAAAGGTCTGCATGCGAAAAGTGTCTTATAGATTAGACTCAGAGTTTCTGATAGTCTGTAGCTGATCTAAAACACTTTGATAAAATTTACACTTTAAATCTTTACGATTGTCTGTACATTAATTATGCAATGTTTTACTGATCCCCTCTCTCCTGTCTCTGGCAGGTTACAGTAAACTGGCCAGCGTGCCAGCTGGTGGCGCTGTTGCAGTGGCGGCATCCGGTGCTCCTGCTGCTGGAGGTGCAGCAGCTCCTGCAGGTTAGTGTGGCTCTTTTACACCCCTGACATCTGCACCACATGGTCATGCCAAGATACTGTACACAAAATGACCGCCCGTGTCCGAGTGTCACCGTGTGTTCAGTAGCTCACTTCTCCTTCTGTCCTGTTTCAGCTGCAGCGGAGGAGAAGAAGGAGGAGAAGAAAGAGGAGTCTGAAGAATCTGATGACGACATGGGATTCGGACTGTTCGACTAAACCGTTAATTCGGGACCAAAATAAAATTTGTTTAAAAAAAAAAAAAAAGCAAGTGGTTTTATTTTTTAAAAAGAACTTTTGAAAAGTAGAGTACACGTATAACTCTCTCACTCCTCACATAGGATTCTCCTGGGTTTCATTTTCTCTCATAATGCACTAACTAGTTCTCATAAAATCCTGGATTATTAAATTTTCATCCTTTTTGAAGTTCTTGACTGTAGTAGCCTAGCATGACCTTTACAGAATGTTCCAAAAAAACTGGGAATGAATCAAATAATGTTTTAAAACAGGACTTGACAATGGACCTGCTTTAAGAAATGGTCCAATAAATCTGCACTAAAATTAGTTCTGGGATCTGGGTGGATAAAGATCACGTTCCTTTGCACATTATTAAATCAGTTCACCTGGATTTAGTTCAGTTCTTTCTTGTTCACAGAAGTGGATTTCGTTTTCTCTCTTTTTTGCAGAATGAGGAAAAAATTTTAAAGTACTAACCTGTTTACGGTTGGCAGGAAAATTGGTTCTGATGAAGAATTTAACATTCTAATGATTTATTCTTAAATTATTTACCATAGAGTTACAAAAAGCCATGACTTTAGGTCTCATTGGCAAGCTCTGTGGTTTGGAGCAGGTTTTTAGCCCTGCCTGGTCCTCATATGGAGGATGGTTTCATATGGTGTTGACTTTCTGCTGTCAACAATGTTGATGTTTCTCTATACATCACCTGTCTTTTATTCTCTCCATTAGAAAGTTACAGACCTGCTATGAACTTTATTCCATTTCACTTGCTCAGACAATAAGCCAAGAGAGGGGTACTTATACTCCAAACCATGGTACTATAAGTAAGTTTTGTTGAATGCAGAACTATGCAATGACAATAAAAAGGCTTTCTCTTCTATTCTGTGTACAAAAAATAATAAAATAAAAGGGGGAGTGGCTTTAGTTATCAATTAGTTACCATTGCTGTGACTCAATCACATGACTACATATTGATAAGTAAATTTTAAGATTTATTCTTATTAGGAAGTGCGATAATTAAGGTCATTTGTTTGGACAGGATTTCTTCAGGAACTGTAAAACTCTACACGATGTTTTCAGTAATAAAACGAACAGCAACGTGAACAGTACACTGATCAGGCATAACATTATGACCACCTGCCTAATATTGTGTGGGTCCTTATTTTCAGCCCTGACCTGTCAAGGCATGGACTCCACTAGATCCCTGAAGGTGTGCTGTGGCAACAAGATGTTCCTTTAAGTCCTGTAAAGGATACTTTTGATAGATACTGACCACTGCAGACCGGGAACACCCCCCAAGAGCTGCAGTTTTGGAGATGCTCTGATCCAGTGGTCTAGCCATCACAATTTGGCCCTTCGTCAAACTCGCTCAAATCCTTACGCTTGCCCATTTTTCCTGCTTCTAACATCAACTTTGAGGACAAAATGTTGACTTGCTGCCTAATATATCCCACCCACTAACAGGTGCCATGATGAGGAGATACTCAGTCTTATTCACGTCATCTCACAGTGCTCATAATGTTATGGCTGATCGGTGTATATGGATGTTATGATGGTTAAGTGTCCACTGGATGGCAGTATAACATTGTTTGTGATCTCATCTGCAACAACGAATCAGAGTAGAGCTGAAAAGTGGAAGTGAATCTGTATTTCAGATCTGAACATGGGCTTTTTTTTTTTTTTTTAATTATATTTATTTTTCAGGTGTTGCTCCTAAAACAGAGCTGGGTTTATGATTCTGTAAAGTGCAGGTGTGTAAAAAGAAACAAGACTGGAACAGTGGACAAGATTAAATAAAATGACTGTATAAATTAGTAATTTAATAGAAACTGATTCTGAGTTTAACCTTAATAATGTATGATGTAAGAGGAGTGTGGATATGTGCTGCAGACTGGAAAACCCCTAGAATGAGGACATTTTGATATTTTCCACTGCGCAGATTTACAAACTACAAACTTTCTTGATCATATATATTTCTCTTTGTTGTGAAGGAACTGGACATTCCTTGACAACAACAGTGACGAATAAATAACCAACAATAAGATGAGATAGAAAACACATGGGGGGAAAGACATATATTTCTCTTTTCTCAGCCAAAAGTAAAGATCTGGCACTTCATGGCTACACATGTAGTTTAGAGAAAAGGGAGAAAATTGCACTTAAATGTTTCTTTCCTTCTCTACTGAGGTGGACAGGCATCATTGTGAGAGTCAGCATCTGATTATTTGATTTGGCTTATGTCCATGTATTTTTCTGCAGCTATGAGAAAATGTCATCTAATTGGTGTGAGAATAGCACACTTAGCTAGCAAGATTTTAGACATCCTTGACCAAACATTTGTTAAACTAAAACTATATTGCCATAAGTTTTGGGACACCCCTCCAAATCATTGAATTCAGGTGTTGTGTTTCAGGGGTTGGGCTCGGCCCCTTAGTTCCAGTGAAAGGAACTCTTAATGCTTCAGCTTCATACCAAGACATTTTGGACAGTTTCATACTCCCAACTTCATGTGGGACAGTTTGGGGATGACCCCTTCCTGTTCCAACATGACTGCACACCAGTGACCAAAGCAAGGAACTTTCACTGGAACTAAGGGGCCGAGTCCAACCCCTGAACAACAACACCTGGACTCAGTGATTTGGAGGGGTGTCCCAAAACTTATGGCAATATAGTGTAGGTCCTTACTGAACATGATGATTTTTGGTCATTTGCCAGAATTCAGCCGCAGTGACATCTGACAAGTTTACTTCCTCTTTCCTTTTTTACTTTAAATGTTGAAGTGTTTTATTTTGTTTCTGTCTAATCTCCAGGACTCTTGGTGTTTTTGTATGAAAATGGAAAACCATTCTTATGTGCAAAAACAACAACTCCGTCTGTACCTAAGGCATTAAAATCCTTAAAGATGGTCAGGAGTATATTTGGTGGTCAAGGCTTCATGGCACCATGTGATATAAGACAGAAAAAGTAGAAAGATTATGTTGTGGATCCAAGAGAAAAATGATAATGAGAAGAGTTATAGACACATTATTAATTCAGTCTATGCAGCCTTTGTTTCAGGATGTCCTGCCCAGTTTACAAAAATAAATAAATAAATATTGAATACTTATTTTTTTTACTTATTATTATTATATTTTTTATTCATGTGCTCATGATTTAAGATACTTACCAGATATTCTTGTGTCTCCTTTAATCTTGCTGTAGGTTTCTCGGCATCATCGCCTCCCTTTTTTCCATCTAATATCGTAGGGACGTCCTGTTCTTGGTGATGTCACTGTACTGCCCCATGAAGTTCTTTTGGAATGATTTTGTACCCCTCTCCTTCAGTCACATGAATGTCAGAAGATTACAAAATCAATTCCACAGAAACAGCTGCTTTCATTAGGGTTGAATCAGAATTACTGATGTGTGTGATAATTCATTTTGAATTGATTAATTCATTTTAAAGATTCTAAAATCCCATTATTAAAGGGTGCACTCTTCTGAAACCAGGTTGTTGTCCAGCCATCCATTCTCTATAGTGTTTATCCCACACAGGGTTGCAGGGAACCTGGAGTCTATCCCCAGGGGACTCGGGGCACAAGGCGTGGGACACCCTGGACAGAGTACCATCCTATAACAGGGATTTATTGAATGAATGGATGAATGGACACAGACAGATCCAGGAAGAACATGCACACAGGGGATTGGACTTGAGTCCAGTTTCACTTCTGAGATGTGTGTGCTGAACATTATAGTAGCATTTTTTTCCCTTCTTAGTTTCATGTGGAATTAACATATTGACTCAATACTCTATGCATGATCATACACCGATCAGGTATAACATTATGAGCAGTGCCAGGTGAAGTGAATAAGACTGATCTCTTCATGGCACCTGTTAGTGGGTGGGATATATTAGGCAGCAAGTCAACATTTTGTCCTCAAAGTTGATGTTAGAAGCAGGAAAAATGGACAAGCGTAAGGATTTGAGCGAGTTTGACCAAAAGGGCCAAATTGTGATGGCTAGACCACTGGATCAGAGCATCTCCAAAACTGCAGCTCTTATGGGGTGTTCCCGGTCTGCAGTGGTCAGTATCAAAAAGTATCCTTTAAGTATCCATGGAGGCCCCACTTCATAACTTGCAGCACATAAAGGATCTGCTGCCAACATCTTGGTGCCAGCACACCTTCAGGGATCTAGTGGAGTCCATGCCTCAATGGGTCAGGGCTGTTTTGGCAGCAAAAGGCAGGTGGTCATAATGTTATGCCTGTTCAGTATAATTCACACTACTGAACCTTTCAGAAACTCTTTGGCACATGCACTCCGTTCACAAAGGAGTCACAGCACCTTATAATTTTAACTGCCTCAGCATGCTTCAAGAAAAACATGCAGATAAAAAGCTTAAAAGAAACCCAGACGAAATGTACAGGATCCAACGATTTGTTTATTTGATTGGAATACAACTTCAGGAGTAACATAGCACACACACAGGAAGGTAAATGACAAGAATCAGCAACAGAAGCAGGGGGGGAGCTGAAAACAGCGAGCGCTTTAATTAGACCAAAAATATTAAGATGGTAGGACGGTATATCGCGTTGTAGCAGGGGTTTAGCTGCTCTCACTGCCCAGTGTGTGTTTATCAAACAGATATTCAGCCATGCCGTTCTGAGGCGCTCCCATACGGCGCAGATTAGCGACCCAATCAGCAAGCTCCTTAATGGACTTCACCTGTTCGTCCAGGTAGTGGGTCTCAATGAAGTCACACATCTAAAAAAGAAAAAAAAAAAGTTTAAACATGCTTTGGCCAGCCCGTGTCACATGATTTATTATTTGAGGAAAGGTTAAAGTCCAGTTTCCTCTACCACAACTGACTCGACTCAGATTACACTGGAAATTTATAGCCGATTTGCACCCATTGTTTTTAAGAGCAGATAAAACCCCACAAAACATGTTTAGCAACAAGTTCCTGCTCTTGAATAGGAAGTTATTCTTCTGACCACAGCAAACCTGGCCAAATCAGACTTCCTCATAATTCATTTCATCAGATCAAATCTGTCCTGATCCTTTATCTCATGTGGCAATGGGATTCAGAATGAAGCAGCAGATCCATCCATCTTTAGTTTAAGGATTTTATAAGCTTGGGGTCATGACCTCATGCGAGGTTGCTTGATTTATCAAAAAGTTTAACGACCGAAATTCGTACGTGTTACATTTAGAATTTAGAGATACTGAAGATGGATGTGCTTGCTAATATTATGAAATTGTCCTGGGAGTCACATTCAGGTCAAGTCTCATTTCCCAGTCCATCTCCATCCTCTAAACAAACTAGCACCAGGTCTCAGCTCATATTCCAGCATCTTATTAGCTGCCCAAACGGACCGCTTTTCTTATTCCTGATCCTGAAACCTGACTGATATCAGTGTTCAGATGTTACAGTAAAGCTTCCTCTGAGTGCACTTACATGAGGGTCGTTGTGATCGGAAGCCACCTTGTGCAGGTCCAACAGGGATTGGTTGACGTTCTTCTCCAGCTGTAGCGCACACTCCAGAGCTTCCACACCACTGCCCCACTCGTCACGCTCGGGTTTCTGTCACACACAAAAGTACATACATTATTTACCAGTTTGTTCCTTTTGTACAAAGACCTTTCGTGTTTATCTTTCTTCACCATGCTGCCTGTTTTAAGCAGCTTCAAGCTTTAGCGACTCTGATAAGAACTCCACCCAGACAAACTCAATATCAGCACCTCACTTCATACCACTCCCTAACCGATCCCGCGCTCCATGTGTTTACTGCCACAACACTAAAACCAACTTCAAAATCAAAGTATATATTATAAATTTTGTAAAAGAACAGCATGCTACTGTAGCTACCTGAAAAGTAAAACAATGGACTGTTAGTAACTGCTAATTCACCAACATGAGAGCGCAGCACACTGGTTTATTTCATTATACCCCTGTCCAAATGCTTTATTTGCAAAAATATGCATTGTGGGTAATGAGCATCAAGTCCCCTGCTCCATAAGGGATAAAATAATTGCAACGCAGTGCACCAGTATAAGTGCTTCCTCTGCTAGAAAAACAGTTATTTAGGCTTTTAAATCACTGAGGTGAACAAAAAAAGTTGATAAAACCTGGAAACTGATCACATACCCTGATGTCCTGCAGGAAGATTCTTCCTCCCCTCTGGTTCTGGAGCTTCATCAGTTTCTCTGCATGCTCACGCTCCTCATGGGACTGCTTATGGAAAAACTTGGCAAAGTTGTGCAGAGCCTGGTCGTCTCGGTCGAAGTAGTACGACTTGGGGGGCAATTAAAAGAAGGAAAGTCAGAAAACTGAAGTGGGGCAACAGAACCTTTACACCCTGAACCCAGTGCTCCTTCCCATCATGCCTCACTCTATGGCTTACTGCCTCTTGTTTGCACAGATTAGATAACTAAACATTTGCTTCCACAAATCCGTCAAGCTTTTACCAACAGACACCTTGTGTCTTCTTACTATAGAATTTCATTTTTTTCCTTCTTAAAGGATTTTTATTTTTATTTAGATGGAGACTCTTACCATGGACAGGTAGACATAGGAGGCGTACAACTCCAGGTTGATTTGGCGGTTGATGCCAGCCTCGCAGTCCTGGTGGTAATTCTGTCTCACCTGAGAGCTCATGTTGCTGCATGTGTGGAAACACACACACACACACACACACACACACACACACACACACACACACACACACACACACACACACACACACACACACACACACACACACACACACACACACACACACACACACACACACGGGGGGGGGGGGGGGAGAGAAAAAGAGAGAGAACCTTAGAGAACAGTACACACTACGCAGTGCAACATTTCAACTCCTCTTGGTCTTAAATGGTTAATAGGACATATTTAGCAGATTGTTATTGTGGAGACGTCATTGTAACATCCTGTAGGAAGCACTTATGCAATCTTGTTTGGAACAAAAATCCAGGGTTAAGAAACAGACACTGAATTCCACCTACAACTAACTCCTGTTAGTCATGCTAGGTGACTAAAGCACAGTACTGAAGCAATAAATAAATCACGTCTCTGCCTGAATCATAGAGTGACTGCGCAAATTTTTTTTTTTTTATTTAATTTACACAGGATATAATTCAACAGGAAATCATAACACCTGCTCAGATAATCCATCCTACAATAAATCTTCTTATTAGTTTAACATTACTCGCCGTGATACTCCCTGGACGAGGCACGGACACTCGGGGTTAAAGTCCAGGAGATAAACACTGTTCATGGTTTACACAACACCCTTTACATGGTCATAATACACACTCTGTAATAGGCACACACCCCTAGAGTCCCTGCGAACACTAAAACACTAAGGTGTGACATTACAGGTGTGTTCTAATTACAGACTTTTCAAAAGCTGCTATAAACAGTCATAACTGCTCATGTCACAGACACAGGTCTGGGGTGATTTCCAAACAATCAGGAAATAAGAAAAAAGAAAAAAGAAAAAAAAAAAAAAAAAAAAAATCAGTGAAGCTTTACAAGGCGTATGTACAAAGCCTTTGTTATACAAGCAGTTCAAGGTGTAATGTTTCTTTTCCCTCTCCAAGTCTTGCTCTGACTATAATTGGGTTTGTTTTACTGCCCCTCATGATGATGCAGCTTTTCTGCTGATGTTATCACTGCTCTTTGTGATAAAGGACACCATCACAAGGCCAACACAGCCGCCTGGTTTCTCAGATATCACCTTCAGCTGGACTGCAGTTCAGGTTTCTCTGGCAGGATGACGTGCAAAGTCCACTGTAACCTGGACTACAGACTGGACGAGTGTTTCTCATTCACCTCTCTGTCACAGGATCATGAAAGCTGCCATCCTGGCACTGATCCAGGGACTGTTTACTGACCGCGCCGCATACAAACCAGTATGAATGTTTTCTGTAAATGTTTATCAAAGGCTGTATAACTAGGTTATTTGTTCTTAAACCGTGTTATTGAAATCTACTCTAGCAGCAGTGTTGCTCTGTAAATAAATCACCTTATTGTTGAGCAACCGTTACGTGCGCGCGCTCGCGTGCAATGCAGCCTTTCCCGTATTTCTGAACGTTATTTATAGAATATTCCCCAAAATACAGCTCAGTTTTGTATCGCTGGGTTTAAACCATTACAGATTTACTCATATGTTCAAAAAGATGATATTTTTTTTTAGTTACGTGATCAGGCCCTAATGCGCCAGCGAGCAAACAAAGCGGGGATTTTTTTTCTCCAACCATATTCTGGCAACTCCCAGTCCCTGGGCTGGGATTGGTCGGTTCCATTCACGAGTCAGTGCTACGATTGGTGCACTGTAAACAGCCCCAGTTTATTAACCAATCAGAATCCCGCCTTTACGGACACGACCAATCTTTGAGCATGAGGGAGGATTTACTGGAATATACGTGGACTAAAAAAAAAAACAACGCATGGCGTGGTATAGTCAGTTTTTGCTGTGCTTCTAATTCATGTTTTGTTAAAAATAGAAATAAAAAAAACAACAACAAAAGAAACGCTTACCTTCGTTGGTTTAGTTTTGTAATTTAGCGATGATGGACGGCTTCAAGCGAAGGATTTACGGCTTTTTTTTTCAGCGAAGAAAGCAAAATTCTTAGGGTTTTTTTAATGATCGGAATTAAAAGTAGGTAATTGCGATGAAAGACAGAAGCTAAGGTTGCCGTTCAAGCACTGTTGAAGCGGAGAACCTTCTCTCTGTCCGTGAACGATAATCGATTTGACATTGAGCCGTGGCTCAGCGCATTTTGTTAGCGCAGCTCATGCATATTCATGACGCAGGAGGTGGCGTCTTTCTGCAAGCCAATCATATACGACTTCAGCGCATATGTATGATGCAAATGACGGTGGGAGGAGTCCCGTTTCGTGCCAATGAGCCAATGAGGTTTTTATACCAGGAACGCGGTTAGATGGAAATGTTAGAAATTGAAATATTTTCATTTATAATAGGGGAAATGTCGTATTCGTGTTTGTTATGGAGTTAAAAGAATGGAACAAAACTTATGTTAGAAGATTAAATCCAGACGTTAAAGGCCAAAATCACTGCAGTAAACAAAATGACATGGATCTAAATAAACATCAGACATTAATAGATCCAATAGATCAAATGTCAATATAAACATTTTCGAATTCGTACTTTCACTTTGTACTGACCTTTTTTTTCTTTTTTCTTTTTTTACATTTTTTATTTTACTCTGACACCCAACTAAACAAACCAAAGCAATACATTCACAATTGTAGTTAAAATATTTCAGAAATGAAGAATATTTACTGTTAAAATTAAACTGTTTTTTAATTACTTAAGTTAACAATGTGAATATCAGTACATTACAGAGCAAAAAATGTGACTTGTGCAACTACAATTACACAAACATGTCCTTTACATCTGCTTGAATCATCTAGCGGTGAGTAATATCCCCAGAGTGACTGTGCAGAAAAAGTTAGTCCAACATACATTTCAGTAAAAGTCTATCCATTGAGAGCATCTTCATAGAAAAACTAAATATTTTATTACTGTCAAAGACCTTATACCTGTTCTTTACCCTAATCAACTCTAGTGTACTGTGGCTTTTATTCACATCAGCATTAAAAAAAAAAGAAAGAAAAGAAAAAAAAACTCAATTCCAGGGTTTGGGGTTGTCTCGCTAGAACGTCTAGACTGTATGACAGCAGGCCTTCCTACAATACCTTACAGTTAATTAGAGGTCTGGATCTAATAACAGGTTATGACGTGTATCCTTGTGCCATAATGACACATCAGACCAGCTCTGTCACGTACATTCCTCCTCTGGAATAAAGTGCAGGTTAATATACAGTGTTATATATTTTACAACCGTTTATTGGAGCACAGCTCAATCCTGATATATGATGTGAACATGCACAAGCTGTATGTTTGTGTCACTTTAAATGGTGATAAAGCCTGTATGAAGTGTGTTGTGTCCATGCGGAGCAGCTGCCGTAGATATATGCAAGCACTTAGTGTCACAAGGTCATGCTCAAGCTTCACACATGACCACTGAGTATTACACGGCTGAATATGGTATTACGTTCAGAATTACATGGTCATAAACCACAGAGTGTGATAGAAGTACCTGTCTAGATTTGGATACAACGGTGGAGTGAAATTCAGTAAAATCAATGTTGGGTGTTGAGAAACAGAAGGAATTCCAGCTTTGACCAGAAGAAAAGTTATCCAAAGTTGTGTAATGTTCTCATTCAGCGTGACTCGGACTGAGCGTCAAGTCACGCTGCTCTGAAGACGTGCGTGTGTTGTGGACGTTTCTAGGGGAAATACAGTTGAAAAGTGAGAAGTGTGTGGACCTAATGTGTGTGTGTGTGTGTGTGTGTGTGTACTCTTTTTAACTTCTATTATCTTTATAAAGCATCTATTTTCTTTGGAAACTTCCTCCATAACCTGAAATTGTTATTCTTTGTTATTGTACCTTTTGCTGCCTAAACTCTTTTTCCTCTTTCTCTTCCCATCATCACAGTGACTCATCCTAAGGTCACCACAATAGCCTTCACAAAACACACATTTGCACACAGACTTTTATTACACACGTTCATCGTAAGTGATAAAAGTTGTTTTGAAAGGTTAAAGGCATGTCTAGTCACAATCTATGACCTAATATTTACCTCTATATATGTAAACTGTCTCTGCACAACACCTGTTTAATTATTGTTATATTTATATTTAACGTATAATTATATAGGATTCCTTTAAAATGTATGAAATAAATTGACTCAATTTAAACACATTTTTATTGTCAAGCTATAGATAAATATTGAACTCTAATATAACTTCACACATCTAACAGTTTGGGATATAATTAAATAATATAAATTGTGGTTTCTATTAAACACAACTTAATGTTACATGCTTTTTCTTATTATTCTGTTGAAGTGTATAATAAATAATGTAATTAAACTTGTGAAACTGTATGTACAAATTTTTACATGCCTGAAATAATATGAACTATATAAAATAGGTAGTGGAGGTGTTCGCTTCTACACAGCTCTCTTAGTTAGTACACAATCTTCACAAAGGTGTCTGGTTTGTGTCAGGTGTATATATATATATATATATATATATATATATATATATATATATACACCTTGAATAAATGTTGTTTTGGGTCTGCATTATCCCCAAAGATTTTCCACTGCTGATGTTTGTGTGGGTTTTTGGTTGGGCTGGGGAGGTGGGAGGTGGAATTGTTACTCACCTCAGACCAAGAGGATCGGAGCCGGTAATGATTAGAGTAATGCCGAGCTGGATTTCAATATAGTTGAAGAAGGAAGACAACAATCAGCACAAACATAAACTGAGACTTCGTGTTTAATGACACTTCTCCGCTTTGCCCCGAATGAAACAGGCGCCATCTAGAGGTGGGATTTAAAAGCTGCATTTCTGTGAAGTAACAGTTTTAAAACTTTGCACTTATAAAGCTATGAATGTAACCCTTGTAATTGTGATGTGTAATTATTATTTTTCGTAATTATTCTAATGGGGGGGTCCTTCTGTTCATGCATTTCTACCCATTACACTCTCTCCTACTTTGTTTTTTTTTTTTTTACTATATTCCGACTTTACGGTAACAATAACAACAAAGGTGGCTCCGCACATAAGGATTTCACCTCTGCTCTCCAAGGTCTACAAGAAGGTTTACCCAGCGTGTCATATGTGAACCCTTCTTTTGGCCTCGTAACCCTCTAAAACCTCCTCACCTCCCCATTTCTCATCTCCCCTGTTATTCTGCATCCTACCCTCCAGTCCTGATCCCTGTCTAGAGTCACTGACCCTGTACTCTTGTTGGTCAGACCTGCTTACCGGGTAGAACTTGTCAGGCAGCTGGGCAGAGATCAGAGTGGTTCTGTGATGTCGAGGAAACATGGTTCGTTTTCTTATTATCTTATCTTTTCTATATTATCTAATTTGTAGTAGGGAATTGTCTTTTGTAGGTTACAGGAATATTCCTGCTTGACTCTCTTTTTTTCTTTGCAAGCCATCACCTGTTCCCCAAAGGGCAATTTATTAACGGCCATTAAGAGGTTGTGATGAAGTACATGGAAAGTCTTACTGCCTGTCTCTGGTTGGAACTTGTACACATTCTAAGGCATTCCACAATGTGGTGTACTTCCTTCTACCAATAAGTGCTTATAAGAATAAGAATAAGTCTTATAAGAATAAGTCTTATTCTTTGTTGGATATGCCTGGGCGAACCAAGTGAAATGGTCTATGAGAATGAAAATATACTCATAACCACCTTTCTAGGCTTGAGGTGTAAGAAATCCACACTTACAAGTTCAAATGGTGCACTTGAGGAAATGGATACTGTTGGTGCCCTTTAATGGACATGAAGATGCTTTTGCTTAATACAGGGACATTTTGTCGTCACCTACTCCTCAATCTCTTTCTGCACTGAGGGCCAGTAGATCCGTTCACGGGCGAGGTGAACTTTCTCTTCTCCCACATGCCCCATTTCAGCACCCTGGTTTTGAACTTTTGGGGAACTGTTTGTTTGTACCAACTGTTTGTATTGATTATTTACTCGGTACAGTATCCCATTCTCCACTTTCAGCTTATTTCATTCATAGAAAAGTTGTCTTGTTTTCCTTTTTAGCTAATGCCTGTCATGTTTGTTGGGCTCCTAACCTTTTCCTTTCAATGAGATAACTTCACTAATGGTACAGTCTTCATGGTGAGCAGCCTTGATATTTTCAGGGGTGATACTAGAGACAGAACTCTCCCCCTTTGAAGGGCCTTTACTGTGAGTATGTTGCAATACAGCTAGCCAAGAAACATTGTCATCTGCAAGTGCTTTACTGCCCTGCCATACTGCAGACACAAATTTTTGGTGACAGTGGTTGATATTTGGTGACAATGCTCACTCATGCTATCTTGCAGCTTCAGAGGATATCTTGCCAATGTATCAGCATCAGTGTTTGCCTTTCCTGGTCTGTATCTTATGTCAAAGTGAAAGTCAGCTAACTCACCCACCCAATGATGCCCCACAACATTCAGCCTGGCCGTGGTGAGAACATACACTACTCAAAAAAAGTTAAGGATATTTGGCTTTTGGGTGAAATTTATGGAAAATGTAAAAAGTTCACGCTACAATGATATTATATCATGAAAGTCGGGCATTTAAGTAGAAGCTGCAATGGTGATTTCCTCATCTCAAACAATTTATTGAAACAAAAGCCAACAACAGTGGTGGGTATACCACAACAAAAAATCTCAATGTCTCAATAATTTGTCATGTGCCCTTGACCATCAATTACAGCTTGACAACAACGTCTCATGCTGTTCACGAGTCGACTTATTGTCTGCTGAGGCATGGCATTCCACTCTTCTTGAAGGGCGGCCCTCAGGTCATTGAGGTTCTGGGGTGCAGGGTTACGAGCCTCTACACGGTGACTCGGCTGATCCCATAGGTTTTCTATGGGATTCAGGTCTGGAGACCATTTGAGGTACCCAGCCTCCAGCAGCTGTTCCCTAATGATGCAACCTCAATGAGCTGGAGCATTGTCGTCCATGAAGATGAAATTAAGCCTGTGTTGTTCATGCAGGGCAGGGGTGTAGCCCCAATTTTTGGGCCCTATGCAAAGACAGAGTATGGGGGGCCTCTTTCCCATATCTCATGATCCATGCTATTTATAAATTTTATTAAAAAAATGATAATAATATAAAAGTGTACACACTTCACTCACTGATACAGTAATTGTTGTGAAATCAGCAGAGGTGGACGAAGTACACAACTTCCTTACTTGAGTGAAAGTACAAATACTACTGGTCAAACATTACTCCATTACAAGTAAAAGTTGTAAAGACAGATTTTTACTTAAGTAAAAGTACAGAAGTACTTATTTTTAAAAGTACTTAAGTATCAAAAGTAAATGTCAACGCATTGTTTTATTATTGTTGCATTGTTGTATGCAATACTTACAGTACCTTTTGTAGCAACCTAGTGAATATACTGACCAGTTTGTAGTATCTGTGGAATTAAGAGCTTTTAGAATGTTACAAAACCTATAGAAATTAAACAACTGAATTGACAAAAAAGACAGGTATAATCATTTTCATTTTTAATTTCACACTCCTACCACCCCCAACAAAAAAGTACAGGTACATCTCAAAAAATTAGAATATCATGAAAAAGGTCAATATTTTTTATCACTCAGTTCAGAAAGTGAAACCCATATATTATATAGATTCATCACACAGAGTGAAATATTTCAAGCCTTTATTTCTTGAAATTGTGATGATTATGGCTTACAGATAAGGAAAACCCAAAATTCTGTGTCTCAGAAAATTAGAATATTACATAAGATCAATAAAAAAGGATATTTCAAAGAGAAATGTCAGACTTCTGAAAAGTATGTTCGTTTCTATGCACTCAATACTTGGTTGGGCCTCCTTTTGCATCAATGCGGCGTGGCATAGATTCTCTATGGGGTTCAGGTCAGGTGAGTTTGCTGGCCAATCAAGCACAGTAACACCATGGTCTTACTGTGGTAATACCAGCTTATGGTACCTTTAGCAGTGTAGGCAGGTGCCAAGTCCTGCTGGAAAATGAAATCAGCATCTCCACAAAGCTTGTCCCTTTTGCTGGTGCACCTTTTCCTACCACACTTTTTCCTTCCACTCAACTTTCTGTGAATATGCTTGGATACAGCACTCTGTGAACAACCAGCTTCTTTAGCAATGACCTTTTGTGGCTTACCCTCCTTGTGGAGGGTGTCAATGACTGTCTTCTGGACAACTGTCAAGTCAGCAGTCTTCCCCATGATTGTGTAGCCTACTGACCCAGACTGAGAGACCATTTAAAAGCTCAGGAAACCTTTGCAGGTATTTTGAGGTAATTAGCTGATTAGGGTTTGACACCATGACTTTCCAGTATTGAACTTTTTCACAATATTCTAATTCTCTGAGACACAGAATTTTGGGTTTTCCTTATCTGTAAGCCATAATCATCACAATTTCAAGAAATAAAGGCTTGAAATATTTCACTCTATGTGTAATGAATCTATATAATATATGGGTTTCACTTTCTGAACTGAGCAACAAAAAATATTGGCCTTTTTCATTATATTCTAAATTTTGACATGTACCTGTACACATCTATGTGTATCCACTCATGAACATTTCAATCAAATGGTCTGTAAATGAAGACTGGTCAGAAAAAAAACTAACCTGATTTAAAACCCAGCTACACAACTGTAGCTGTACAACCAGCCAACAGCAACACTGCTTTAACAAAGAGTTATATATATTTCCACAATTCATTTACACCGTTTTAATATGCATTTACACCATTGTCCAGGCTCCTCCCTCCTGTGTACAATGCGTTGTGGGCAATATTACCCATTAGAGTGTGCACTGTTCTGCACTTTGAATTTCTACCGGAAGTAGTAGACCATCCAGGAATTTTTGGAATACTCTTTTCAGTATACTACGATTTGGGGCATACTAATTCTATTTTTGAATACTATTTAGGACACAGCATACGTTTTTGTGTGTTAACTAACATCATTACCAATGTGTTGGTGGTGTATAATATACAAAGCATATATTCGTCCATTTTGTCAGCAATTGATCAATTGAGAAATTGAGTTAAAAAAATTATGGAAAACCACTGAACTTTACAACACGTGACGCTACAAGAGTGAAAAAAATCATCCTATGATTAATGTAACTACTTTCTACTCAATGACCTGGACAGAAATGTAGTGGAGTAAAAGTAGAGTATTTGTCTTTCAAATGTAGTGAAGTTAAAGTAAAAAGTATCCAGAAAAAATAATACTCAAGTAAAGTACAGATACTCAAAAAGTGTACTTAAGTACAGTACTCAAGTAAATGTACTTCTTTACTGTCCACCTCTGGTGACGTGTCTCGACTCTTCTGTGACAAAGCCTTGGTGGTAAGCACTCCCTTGATCTAAGATGGAAAACCAATTGTTACCCCTAAACTATCCAGAAGGTCTTGGATCCTGGACAGAGGATGTCAATCTGGTACGGTTTTGCGGTTCTGATATGAGAACACGGTTGAAGACTTCTTTATCCAGGTTCAGAAGATTCTGCACATACTCCTTAACTTCCTTATACAAGGGTTTTGGTATAGAGTTATAGCATTTCCGAACTGGAATGTTATCTACAAGGTTGACTGGAGGCTGGCTATACACCCAATGTTTCCCACATCATGGGCCAATACATCAGACTCCTCAAACAACATTTGCCTTACAATCTGCTGCTCCTGTTCCCTCAGATGCTCTAGATCTACAAGTGGGTGCCACTTTTTTCCAGCCCTTGAATACTTGTGCTGTTTTTCTGTTTGAAATTTTCATGTTCTTCCATCCTTTGAGCATGAGGCTGTATACACACTGATGTAAAGCCTGTCAGTGGCTCTATGTTACCTAAAACCTTTGAGGCAGGTAAATGTCATGATGTGTCGGGTTCTGAACAAGGATTTTCACTTTCTTTGAAGCCCCTGGAGGTACGTTCACAACTGCAGGCAACAGCTCCAATCTTTCAGGAATACTTCCTCCAGGAACTGGTTCAAACATAATTGTACCACCCCTAGGGAACGCCCTAGTGTATCTCCTGGATCTGGCCACGAGGAATGTTAATTCCAATCTTCCCAATCTTTATGGCATGACTCACTGGAACTTTTGGAAGTGAGTTTAAACACACTGCATTGACCAGAGTTTTAGTTGTATCCTTTTGCAAATTCATGGCCTGTGAGAGGAGGTCAACTAGGTTCGTTTTAGCTGTCAGCCTGCCATTCTCTCTAATTAGCTCTTCTATCACATTGAAACCAATTAATGGACAATCTAAAGCATCTTGGCTTACCAGCATGGGCACCTTGATAGCTATGTTTCCATGACTGGCACTGGTCATCACAAGTAGGACCTCAACCCACCCATCAAATGGCACAGCTGTTCCATTTGCTGCAGTCAGCTTCAGCTAAATGTTTGCTAGTAATGACTTAAGCTGATGGACTTTGACATTGGGTAAGTTTTGCTTGAGGTACTGGATCCAACAATACTGACTTTGGCCCCACTGTCTAAGAGCATCTAAATGTGGGCACCGTTTAAGTGGCAAGTGATCATACAGCATCTGCCAACTTTGCTACTCGTCCTTCTGTTTTCATACCATCTCTTCTATATGGTCTCTTAGTGGATGGCACTTTGTCTTGGGTTGCATTTACAGGAGGTTGGGACTTTCTTCGGTCACTAGTGGTCCCTCCCCAGTGACCTCATTCCTTTTACCGTTTGGCTTGTTTTCAGAAGGCAACTTATAGCTCTGTGTCCTGTTTGACCACATTGAAAACAATGAGTACAAATGTTACTTCCACTGTTATACACTGTTTGCATTTACCCTCAGTTTCAGGTCAGGATTTTGATTTTGGACTTTTGAAACCATAGCATCTGCTGGCTGGTGATTATTTGCTCCAAGGGACATTACAACTTTCTCTACATTTTTGGTAAGAGCAGCCACTTCAGTAGACAATTTGTGAATGTCCTCCCGATTGGCTGTAACTTCCATGTGCCTCTTCAAGTCATGCTGCCCATTACCGTTATCCTGCTGTGTTACACTAGCTATAGTGACTTTGGACCTACATGACCCCATGTGTTTTTGTCTCTCAACCTCTTCACTCACAGACTGGGTTATCAGTTCTAGGATTTGGTCATCACTGTGTTGAGATTACTGGCTTAATGTCTCTCCTAAGATAAGTGTATAGTTTATTCAGACCCTGATACAAAGAATGAAGGAATACCCCTTGGACTAATTTGCTGTCATACTAAAAATAAGCTATTTTACAAAATTCTACAAAATTTTCTGCTAATCTTTCATCAATCTGTTTACAAATACTGTTATAGCTTAGGTCAGAATTAGAATCACCAATTTAACCTCCAAAAAGCTTAAATTCTTTTTGTGGCAAATATGATGCTACATCTGAAAATCTAATTAAACCAGTCACTTGTTCAGATACCACTGAGGGTACAATCACATCAGTCCTTAAGTGTATATCTGGAGTTTGCTCTACCTGTACCCTGGCTTGTAGGTTCTCCCGATGCAATGTTCTCTTCCTTGGAGAGAACAGAACCTGAGATTGTAGGCCATTCCCTGGTTCTCCAGGCTTTGTAGTTGCTCTCCTCGCAGGTAGCCAACTATCAAACCTTAGAGTTCCACTACTGTAGCACCCATACTTGGTAACATTCCTTCCCACTCCTCCTGGCTAACCACTGCTCGTCTGAAGAGTGCCTTGGTGTTTGAAGTGCTGACGAGCTGATGGAGTCGCATCTCTATGTCTCAGCATAAATGGCAAAGGGTAGCCATGACTGGAGTGCTGGGATCTGTAACTCAATCGACTGGTCCCAAAGGTGCTAGGCAGTGCTAATCCCATACAAGCCCCCAAATTGTTACTCGCTTAGACCAAGGCGGTCGGATTAGAGTAATACCGAGCTGGATTTCTATATTGTTGAAGAAGAATGAAAACAATCAGCACAAACATAAACTCAGGTTTTGTGTTTAATGACGCTTCTTCACTTTGCCTAAGCATGATCTGTGTGACTGTTGTCCCTGAATGAGACAGGCACCATCTAGAGGTGGGATTTAGAATCTGCATTTCTATGAACTAAGCTACTTCGTACTTGTGAATGTATAAAGTGTAACCCTTGTAATTTTGATGTGTAATTATTATTTTCATAATTATACTAATTTGCGCCTACAAAAACCAACCCATGGATGAACTCAAAGCAGGATCAATCAAACAAATATTCATACCTGGAACAAGGAAGAAAATGAAAACAACCAAACAAAAGGGGGGGGGGCTTCCGTTCATGCGTTTCTACCCATTACAAGTCAAGCTCAAGTGATTAAGGCTTTAAGTTGTTGATAAGAAGGTCAGGTTTCATGCCCCAGCCCCACTAAGCTCCACTGTCGGGCAATTGAGCAAGGCCCTTAACCCTGCCTGTTCCAGGGGCGCTGTACTAATAATAATAATAATAATAATGGCTTGAACTTCTTTAATCTTACCCGAGGCATTTTTGTTCACCTTTTATTTCATTGAGGTGAATTATTCCTACATTAGCAGAACACTTACTCTGCTTTTTACTCCCCAGCTTCTACCATGTTGATCAGACTCCAGAAGAAACTGAGAGCTGTAGATTTATGTGCAGGAGCTCTTTGTGATTTTTTTGGTGTTTAATCCTGAGCTTGACTTCAGTGTTATTCCTTTTGAAAGTTTTGCCTTGGTGTATATCTGTGAATGTGTGTAACATTTTTGAAAAGATCATGTGGGGAGGCTGGTGTGTATGGAGTCAATTCAATGCCACATACACTAAACAAAATTATAAACACAACACTTTTGTTTTTGCCCACATTTTTCATGAGCTGAACTCAAAGATCTAAGACTTTTTCTATGTACAAAAAAGGCCTATTTCTCTCAAATATTGTTCACAAATCTGTCTAAATCTGTGTTAGTGAGCACTTCTCCTTTGCCAAGGTAATCCATCCACCTCACAGGGGTGGCATATCAAGATGCTGATTAGACAGCATGATTATTGCACAGGTGTGCCTTAGGCGGGCCACAATAAAAGGTCACTCTAAAATGTGCAGTTTTACTGTACTGGGGGGTCCAGGGGGGTGTGTGAAAACTAGTCAGTATCTGGTGTGAACACCATTTGCCTCACGCAGTGCAACACATCTCTTTCTCATAGAGTTGATCAGGTTGTTGATTGTGGCCTGTGGAATGTTGGTCCACTCCTCTTCAATGGCTGTGTGAAGTTGCTGGATATTGGCAGGAACTGTTACACGCTGTCGTATACGCCGATCCAGATCATCCCAAACATGCTCAATGGGTGACATGTCCGGTGAGTATGCTGGCCATGCAAGAACTGGGATGTTTTCAGCTTCCAGGAATTGTGTATAGATCCTTGCAACATGGGGCCGTGCATTATCATGCTGCAACATGAGGTGATGGTCGTGGATGAATGGCACAACAATGGGCCTCAGGATCTCGTCACGGTATCTCTGTGCATTCAAAATGCCATCAATAAAATGCACCTGTGTTCGTTGTCCATAACATATGCCTGACCATACCATAACCCCACCGCCACCATGGGCCACTCGATCCACAACATTGACATCAGCAAACCGCTCACCCACACGACACCATACACGCTGTCTGCCATCTGCCCTGTACAGAAAAAAACGGGATTCATCCATGAAGAGAACACCTCTCCAAAATGCCATACGCCATCGAATGTGAGAATTTGCCCACTCGAGTCGGTTACGACGACGAACTGCAGACCCCGATGAGGACAACGAGCATGCAGATGAGCTTCCCTGAGACGGTTTCTGACAGTTTGTGCAGAAATTCTTTGGTTGTGCAAACCAATTGTTGCAGCAGCTGTCCGGGTGGCTGGTCTCACCTGGACAGCTGATCTTGGAGGTGAAGATGCTGGATGTGGAGGTCCTGGGCTGGTGTGGTTACATGTGGTCTGCAGTTGTGAGGCCGGTTGGATGTACTGCCAAATTCTCTGAAACGCCTTTGGAGACGGCTTATGGTAGAGAAATGAACATTCAATTCATGGGCAACAGCTCTGGTGGACATTCCTGCAGTCATCATGCCAATTGCACGCTCCCTGAAAACTTGCGACATCTGTGGCATTGTGCTGTGTGATAAAACTGCACATTTTAGAGTGGCCTTTTATTGCGGTCAGCCTAAGGCACACCTGTGCAATAATCATGCTGTCTAATCAGCATCTTGATATGCCACACCTGTGAGGTGGATGAATTATCTCAGCAAAGGAGAAGTGCTCACTAACACAGATGTAGACAGATTTGTGAACAATATTTGAGAGAAATAGGCCTTTTGTGTACATAGAAAAAGTCTTAGATCTTTGAGTTCAGCTCATGAAAAATGTGGGCAAAAACAAAAGTGTTGCGTTTATAATTTTGTTATATATCCGCAAAAGAATTTATGTATTACCAAAGAAAATAAAGTTTTGCAAACGGAAAAATGAAATTTGTGAGAAGTTTTGCAAAACAAAAATAAAGAGTTGCAAAATATAAATGACTTCAATTTATTTGCGACGCTGCTTTTATTTTGCTTTTCAGTGAAATGTGAGTTTGCGTTTCCGTTTTTTCTTTGCGTATGGCGTCAAATCCACGCCATAAGTATCGTACTCGTAAAATGAAAAATCTTACTTTTAAAAAAAATATCGTGCTCGTAAAAAAATAAAACACGTGTATCGCAAGGATGCTAGTTTGTTCTTTCAAGCATGCTAGTGTTTGTTATTACGCGGGATAAAAGTCCCCATTGGTCCACTGCTTTTCAACCTACTGCCCTTCACTAGCCAAGCAGTAAAGTGACGTCACTGACACGCGACTCTGCTGGTTAGTGTTTGAACCTGCCTTAAGTAGGTGAGAAGATTTAATTAATACATTTAAGATTTCTTATGTGTGTGTCTATTGTAGTATCGTGTCAAACCTCCTGTTATTATGCTAAAGAGTATTTTAATGAACTGGACAAGTGTATCATTGTACAATCATTAGCATCATAGCATAACATTATTGTTGCTCAAACAGTAGAGTAGTGCACTAGCAGCACTAAGCTCATGTGTTCAGTTTCATCATGATGAAATGTAGAGCTTTAAAGTAATGTCCTTCACCTTGTGTTTACTCTGATCTCTGTATTAACCCAGATATAATCAGAGTCCTGTATCACCATGTCCACAGGCTCAGGTCAGTCAGATACAGGGTCAGATACAGGCTCAGATACAAGCTCAGGTCAGTCAGATACAGGGTCAGGGTCAGCAGGATCAGAGACGGACATATGCACTGATCAGGACATGGTCAAGTGCATGCTGGTGCTGTAATGAAGTATAGATTCCCCATGCAATGTTTTCAAGATGACTGTTAATAAAAGCTAGATATTCAGTTTTATATGATTATATGAAAGTCTGCTGCTTTTCTCTTTATCACATTTTTGGCTCTTTCCCCGATATTTTCAGGAGGCAGACTGCCTGTGGAAAAAGAAGAATAAACACTGTTCCAGAAACCAGGAAAGATAAAAGCTTTAGTCTGAATGTTCAGGGCTGCCATTACAGCAGTGTTCTTGTTTATACAAGATGTACATGTTTGATATATAAAATACAGTTGTTGGTGTTTTTTTTTGCATAATGTTTTTAAAGTATTTGACCCTGCACTTCTGTTTCTGCCCACTGCAGTAGTTTTATTGCTGCAGTTTTTATAATTCTGTGTCGATGGCTGTTACTGCTAGTTCTGTCCTATGTTGAAAAAAAGAAATAAATAAAAGTTTTATTAAAGCAGTTACAGAGAGAGAGAGAGAGAGCTGTTTATTCATATCATAAAAATGGCTTCTTGTCAGAGTCAAGCTCAAAATAAGTCTTTAAATTAGAAATGATTTCTAGGCTCTTTATTTCTGTCTGTGTGTTAGAGACAGATCAACGTTATTATGGAGTTGCATGCCACCACAAAAGGTGCAGAAGGATTTGGGGTTAAATGAATTGCAAAGTGATGCTATAAACACGTTTATTCCACAATTTGCTGCACATAGTTTAAAAGTAAATACAGATATCCTCCAAAGTCTCAGGATGGGGAGTTTGGGTCAGTGTGTGTCCTAAACTGTGCCTGTGGTCAAAACATCCACTTAGTCTCTGTAAGCAGAACCTCAGCACTCTGCTCTTCTAGGAGGAAAGCAATGCCCTCCACACCTGCACAAAACAACTGGAACATTTAAGAACTATTTTAGACATATTACAACTGATTCCTTGGACAATTAAGTCACCTAACTAACGTATACATTGATATCGATTACATGTAGCTGTGTGTAATCGCCCATCTTCTCACTTACTTACACAGACAGGTTCAAATACTAACCGGCAGAGTCGCACATCAGTGACGTCACTTTACTGATTGGCTAAAGAAGGGCAGTAGGTTGAGAAGTCGATTCAAGATGGCGGCATGACTAGTTGTATTTGCATGGCTGCGTAGAATAAACTTCGGGTATATCTTACTAATGTTGATATAAGAAATAAGTCACACTTGTCTTATGTGTTACTGAGATTCTAGCATAAATTCATGTTGTTTACTGCTAGTTCTGGCATTTCCTTAATTCTACAGAAGAGTTTGAGTTAACTTACCATGGATTTGACAGTTCCCGAAGTGATGGACGTGGAGGTTCGAAAGATGACGGAAAAAAGACTTATTGATGACACACACTCCTACACTTGCCGAAGCAAAAAAGGAGGTGAATGTGACTCTTTTCCAAACACACCGTCCAAAGCACATCCGCCAAAGAAGCTTGCAATGGGAGATGCATCAAACGACTTGACCTTAAGTCAGGTACAGCGCAGCATCATTCACATAATCAAACAGTCGTCTGAGGAAATAAAAGCATCAACCTCTTGAAAGAAGCACTGGAAGTTGTACATTCTGAAACATTTGACATCCGGAAAGAAAACGAAGATTTGAAAAACAAAAATGAAGAGTTTATGAAGTGGGTCTCTGAGTTGGAGGATAAATTGAATGATCAAGATCGATACTGTCGGAGATGGAATCTTCGTTTGGAGGGGCTGACTGAACGTACCGAGGATAATGTCAAGGTTACACGGCGTCTCCTCTGGCCTATGATTGAACAAGCACGTAAAGAAGGCAAGAGCGCCTTCTATGTGGGAGTCAAGGCAATAGTGGATGGTAAAGAAATCAAACATTAAATTATGCTTCTATATGTCATTGGTCTAGAATCATAGTACAATCTGATACAGAAGATCTGTTTGCTGCAGTAATACATAATTAGGATGTTTTGTTTCTATTTCTAATGTAACTTAAAGCTTATGTTAAAGCGGATGTTATTGTTTAATGCTCCTGTGACATAAGACCTAGGTAAGGATGTTACTTGACTTGTTTTTTGTGATACTGGGACTATATAAATGTCACTTTAATTTGTTTTTGTTACACTCAAGCAAACAGGATCTCAACATTTGAATCTGAAGTGTGACTGGTGTATGAAAAGTTGGAAACAGGAGTACCCTTTATACTCTCTCAACACTTACATTCCATTCTAGTCATTGTTCATTTCATTGTTCTATCAAGGTTTTTTTTTTTATTTTATTGACATGAACTGGTAAGAAAAATAAGTATTTTTTGTTAAGTCAAGATTCAAGAAGCTTTATTGTCATTTCAACCACATATAGCTGACGCTGTACTGCAACGTTTCTCCAGGTAAACATACAACAACATAGAGTTCAAACACAAAAAACAACAACACAGAGCTAGAAAAGCTCTGTTTTTGGTTTTTAAAGGAAAACAAGCTGGTTTTTGTGTCATTCAAGAAACTCATGCTTGTAAAGATGATTAAAGATGCTTTTCTGGAAGAATCAGTGGGGGTCTGACATTTGGTTCTCTTTTGGTGCCTCAAATAGAACAGCAGGTGTCGCCATTTTAAAGGACAGATTTTCAGGGAAAGTTCTAAATCACAAACCAGATAATCAAGGTCACTGGATCGCTCTACTTATTGATATAAACCAAGTTAAAATTATTATAATAAATATATATGCCACCAGTAATAAAAAAACAAATGAGTTAATCTTTCAAGATATTGAAGGCCATATTAATCACTTACATTCAAAACTGCATTACATTACATTTCCCACTGCTGAAGTGATCTGGGGTGGTGACTTTAATACAGTGTTTGATGGAAAACAAGATCGATGGCCACCTAGAACTGACAATATGGCACGTGAATTAAAGACCGTTTGTTTACGACTGAACATAATTGACATATGGAGATGTAAAAATCCACAATCACTTTTGTATACATGGAGCAATAGGGACAGGTCTCAGCAATCACGTATTGATTTTTGGCTTATTACAGAACATATAAAAGAGAAAGTTGAATTTGTTACTACTGAACCATCAGTTTTAACAGATCACAAAGGCATATTTATTAAAATTAATATATTAGTTTGTCAGTCAGGTAGAGTTAAGAGAGGATATTGGAAGTTAAATAATAGTCTATTGAAACATGATGAAATTTGTGACCAAATGAAGAATATAATTGTTAAGTATTGGCAACAGGCTTCTTTGATTCAAACTTATGGGAAGTTAACAGAACAAACAAAATTTGAAATAAGGGAATTCACAATATCATATGGAAAATTTACTAAGAAAAAGAAAATGAAAACAAAATAATTAATGAAATAATATCTATCACCTGTAAAAATAACCAAAATATGTCAAGCACTGAATTATTAGAACTTGCTACAGTGCAGGATGAGCTGGATGACATTTATGAAGAGAAAGCTAAGGGTGCTTTCGTTAGGTCAAGACAAAAATGGATGGAAGCAGGAGAAAAAAATACTAAATACTTTAGAAAAAAGAAATAGAGAAACAACTGTAAACAAATTAATAATAAATGGACTTACTAATGATAATCCCAAGGATATATCTCATTTTGTTAATCAATTTTATAGTAAATTGTATAATTCAAATAATCTACTAAATGATGCAGATTTTTTCGTAAAAATTTATCAACCAATATTAATAAGATTACTTCAGATTACAAAAGTTTATGCGATAAAGATTTAAATATTCAGGAAATCATTAACTGTATAAATAGCCTTAAAGAAAATAAGTCTCCTGGAAATGATGGCCTGACAGGGGAGTTTTATAAAACAAAGACAAATTGCTCTTGGAAAATTGGAGACCAATTAGTTTGTTAAATAATGATACTAAAATCTTTTCATTAATTTTTGCAAAACAACTTAAGAAAAATTTAAACTCAATAATTGATGAAGAGCAGTCAGGTTTTCTGAAAGGCCGTTATATTGGAAATAATATCAGATTAATTTTGGACTTAATTGATTATAGCACCTTATTTCACCTTATTTCAGATGATTCTTTCATATTATTTATTGATTTCTATAAAGCATTTGACACTATTGAACATTCATTTATGTTCAAACTTATTGACTTTTTTGGTTTTGGTAAATTTTTTCAAAAAGCAGTTCATACGCTTTATAATGGTGCCAACAGCTCAGTCCAGCTGTCTTATGGTACCTGTCAGAGATTTGATATGGGCCGTGGGATAAGACAAGGATGTCCTATATCACCTTTTCTCTTTATATTGGTTACTCAGGTCATGGCTGCTCATATCAAAAAAGCGTGTTTTCAAGGAGTTTCAGTGTTTGGTAAAGAAATTAAACTTTAAATTAAGCCAATTAGCAGATGATACCACAATTTTTGTCAAAAAATTAGTGACGAAATGGATAAAGTTATTAAATGTATTGAAGAATTTTCTGGAATCTCTGGATTGGAGATGAACAAGAATAAGTCCACCATATTCGCTCTTAAAGATTGTCTCCTGAAAGAAATTTGTGGGATACCAATTAAAGATAATGTCGCATACCTTGGGATAAAGGTGTGTAAAGATTTGAATCAGAGAAGCCGGTTAAATTTTGACTCTATTATTAAGAAAATTAGTAATAGGTTCAATATGTGGCTTATCTGTCCCTATATGGACGTGTTCTACTCTCAAAAGCAGAAGGGATCTCAAGGTCTGTTTATATATCGATGTCAGCAGATGTTCCAAACAATGTTGTCAGGGAATTAGATAAGATAATCTATGATTTTATTTGAAGGAAGAAAATACACTATTTACGGAAAGATATTATTATTAATAATAGAGACTTTGGTGGCCTTGAAGTTTTAAGTTTTACAGACCTTAATAATGTGTTTAAGATAAAATGGATAATTGAATTTACTAAAAATTAAGATAATATATGGAATGTTTTCCCCAATTACATATTTAACTCTTTGGGTGGCATTAATTTCCTTTTAAAATGTAATTTTTCGGTTGGAAAAATCCCAGTTAAATTGACAAATTTTCATAAGCAGGCACTGCTGGCTTGGCAATTCATCTGTAAACATAACTTTTCACCGCATCGATGTTTTATATGGAATAATAAAGATATCTTGTACAAAAAAAGTCAATCTTCAATCAGGCATGGTACGACAATGGACTTCTTACTGTCAGTCAGTTGCTTAATGAACGGGGTCTACTTTTAACATATTCTGAATTTCTCAATAAAATTATGATTCCTGTGAGACCAAAAGAATTTTCTATTATTTTTGATGCAATTCCTGGCAAAGTCATATCTTATATCAAAATCCTGGATTTTCTCCTGTGGACGTTGATCTTCAGACCAGTTTTTGTAGTGATACTATATTTATTGGGGATATTAATATGGTAATAGATAGATGTAGTAACAAATATATTAGAAATATTTTAAAACCAAACTATTTACCTTGCTCAATAATGTTCTGGTCTGCTAGATATGAAAATGTCAACTGGAAAAAAGTATGGTCAATAACAAATAAGTTTTTTATTGATAATAAAATGAGAGAATTTACCGTCAAGGAGATGTTAAAACCTTTCAGTCTGAATCTTGATAACTTATGTGGATTTTGTAGCAATGCCAAAGAATCTGTCACTCATCTTTTTTTTGATTGTATATAGTCACAAATGTTCTGTTTGGATGTTTCTAATTTTATTTCTAGCTTGTTTGGAACATGTATAAAAATTGATTTGTATGATGTTTTTTTTCTTTGTACAGGATGATGTTAATTCCAAAAGTACAATTTGTTTTATTATACAACTTTTTATTTTACTTGGGAAGTATCACATTCATGTGAAAAAAATGGACTAAAGCTAAGCCAAACTTTAATCATTTTATAAAAGAGAGAAAACAATATGGTACCACATTAGACACGAGTACGAAATTTTATTTTACGCATACAATATTTTTTTTACGAGTACGATATTTACGATATTGTATTACGAGTACGATATTTTATTACGAGTACGATATTTTTTACGAGTACGATATTTACGATATTGTATTACGAGTACGATATTGTATTACGAGTACGATATTTTATTACAAGTACGATATTTTATTACGAGTACGATATTTTTTACGAGTACGATATTTACGATATTGTATTACAAGTACGATATTTTATTACAAGTACGATATTTTATTATGAGTACGATATTTTTTACGAGTACGATATTTACGATATTGTATTATGAGTACGATATTGCATTACGAGTACGATATTTTATTACAAGTACGATATTTTATTATGAGTACGATATTTTTTACGAGTACGATATTTACGATATTGTATTATGAGTACGATATTGCATTACGAGTACGATATTTTATTACAAGTACGATATTTTATTATGAGTACGATATTTTTTACGAGTACGATATTTACGATATTGTATTACGAGTACGATATTTTATTACGAGTATGATACTTATGGCACGGATTTGACGCCATGTTTGTGCTTCACATTTCTTTGCACTTGACTTTCTGGCACTGTTTTGACGTGGGGGTGGAGTCAAGGTATTGGGCATGGTAAGCAGGCCCGTGCAGGCTTCCTTCGAAGCTACGTCATCAGCTAGAGACTCAAATCGCAACAGTTTGGATTTATCCTTTCCTTTTATATCACTCATGTTAAAATGAGTATTGTTTTGTTAATGTCTATAGATTTTATTTACATCTATAGATATTCGGACATTAGACAGACATTCGGAAGCGGTATTAGGGACCGTCGATAAATTTCTGTTCGACTGAAATGTGGTACTTGTTCCTTACCTGGCTACGTGCCCCAGTTATTCTAATTTCTTCTTAAATATACATATGCCATGCGTCACTGCATACTGCTTTTGTTCATTTATTATTAATAATTTAATTAATAGATAGTATTAATTATGCAACATGTATTTTGCAATTATTTATTTATTTTTTAATGTAAAAAATCACTACTCCTTCAATACCTTCTAGTTCATGTGACCCTGTGACCCAAAACTAGTACCAAAATAATTTACTTGGTCATGCCCACAAGGTACACCTGTTGGTATCCCAAAATATGGCTTCATTGATTTTTTATTTATTTGTTTATTTTCTTCATTTGTTTAATTCCTTTCTTATTTAAACAAACAAGTCATTTTTTTCCTCACGATTAAACACAGATTTTAGTGTTATTACCCAGTGGTCTTCTTAAACACACAAGCAGCATTTCCATATTTGTTTCTGGCTGTTTGAAGCTGCAAAGTGTCCCCAAAAATTTTCCACTGCTGCTGTTTGTGTGTGGGATTTTTTCACTTATTGTAAATACTGTGTATAATTTGTCTTTAGTGGTTTATATCCACACTCACAAAAAGCACATCGTCTATAATCCACTCCACTTTGCTAAAGCTGGACTGGTTTGGTGGTGAATTTTAGTTTGCTGCCTTTGTTTTTGTGTGTGTATGCTGTGTTTTTACTCTGAGGGCTCCTGAATTATCTTCATCATCATCATCATCATCATCATCATCATGTGACCTTCTTTTACACAAACATTACACTACAAATGACCTGGTGATCTGAAAGCACAGAAACACACTGTGTTAAAATTTTCTCCAAGCTCTATTTCTAACACTAGAGTGCAGTAAGGGTTTATTTCTGCCTAGTGCACTGACATTACAGACATTTCAGATATGCCCAAACCCAGCTAACTTCAGGGTCAGAGGGTCATGTGAACCGAATCATGTAAAATTATTTATTAAAAAAGTTGTAATGTCAGACTCAGACATTGGTGACACTTTATTGTTGATCTTTACCTTATTTTACTTCCACCCTGCAGGTATATGGAGTATAATACAGTCCCTTTTCTCTGTCACCTGTATACAATGTTAACACGCCATCACACCATGTCCCTGTACATGCCACAGTACCCGAGCGATCTTTTGGTTATTTGTGATCCGCCACACCTACTCCAAACAAAGGGTGCAGGTTATTTGGGAGTACTTCAAGTAGCAAAGGCTACAGCAGGGGGAGAGCTTTTTATTACAAAGCCCCAAAGTTATGGAACAGCCTTCCAATTAGTGTTGGGGATTCAGACACAGTCTCAACGTTTAAGTCTAGGCTGAAGACACATTTGTTCAGTCAAGCTTTCAGTGTATAGTTTTTCTTAGGTAAAGGAGCAGATCTGGAAGGTTCATGGTCATAGAGTGTTTGGTGTACTGGGATGTGTTGGATGCTGTCATCTTACCACCCTCACAAGTCTCTCAGGTTTGCTGACTGTGAAGTGGTTGGACGCTTTATGTCCCGGGAAGCCTTCATGTCTGTGACATTCTGGCTCTCCCTTTTAGTTATGCTGTCATAGCTAGTCTTGCCGCATATTTAATATCTTTCTCTCTCTCTCTGTCTTTCTCTGTCGAGCTATACGTCCTACTCCCGAGCTCCCAGTGTTCTGAATTTCCAGTGTGACCATGGATCTGTGTGCATGGCCTGTGACCAGAAGACAGCCGTGGACAGAGTCACTTGGGGATTTTCACACCGTCACAGATCTGCCATTACATCGGTCAGCTTCTGACAGCAAGGAATTAGTGATAAGTCTATAATGAACTCAGAAACTACACTGACCTAATAGTTCCTCATGGGCCCTTGGTTGCTGTTCAGTTGCTGTATTAATCAGTCACAGTTACATTATTTAGTGTCCAGTGTCACCAAAATGAGGATGGGTTCCTTTCTGAGCTTGGTTCCTCTCAAGGTTTCTTCCTCATATCATCACCTGGAGTTTTTCCTTGCCACCATCACCTCAGGCTTGCATTAGGGATAAAATAGTAACTTTAATTTAAATCCATTGTAAAAGGCACTATACAAATAAACTGAATTTAATTGAAAAATTGGGCTGCTGCCATGTGATTGGATGATTGCATTATTGCATAATTGAGCAGGTTCCTAATAAAGTGGACAGTGTGTGTACAAGAATGTCATCCTCTCCAAGCTGATCACTAAACTTGGTGACCAATAACCTGCTCCTTAACACCTGCAAGATCAAGGAGCTTATTGTGGACTTTAGGAAGAAAAGAGGTCACACACACACACACACACACATAGACACACACACACCTATTCACATAAATGGGATTATGGTTGAATGTGTTACCAGCTTCAAGTTCCTGGGGATCCACATCTCTGAGGACTTGGTCTTGGTTCACCAACACTTCCAGCTTGATCAAGAAAGCTCACCAGCGCCTCTTCTTCCTGAGATTACTGAGGAAGTAATTCCACCTTTCTTCAGCTATCTTGGAGAGCTGTGCAGTTGAGAGCATCCTGACCAGCTGTATCTCAGTCTGGTGCAGGAATTTCTCTGTTATGGAATGAAAAGCACTACAGAGGGTGGTGAAAATCGTCCAGTGCATTATTGGGACCCTACTTCCTGCCGTTGTGGACGTTCAGAGGAAGCGGTGTCCAGCAGGCTAAGGAACAGCTTTTACCCCTCAGCGGTCTCCTTACTGAACTCTTCAACTCACTTTAACTCACTCAACTCAACCACCCTTCACACTGATAAACCCCTCAAAACTGCAATATACACTACCAGTCAAAAGTTTGGACACATCTTCTAATTCCATGGTCTTTCCTGATGTTTATTTCTTTCTACATTGTAAAACAATGCTGAAAGCGGCCGAAATCCACAATAATGTCCTTTGAACAGTTGATATTGAGATATGTCTGCTACTGATGCTCTGTAAAGCCTTCATAACGGCTCTAATCTGAGGTGATGTTATTTGGTGATTTCTGAGGCTGGTCACTCTAAATGAACTTCTCCTCTGCAGCAGAGGTAAATTTTGGTCTTGTTTTCCTGGGATGGTCTTCATGTGAGATAGTTTCATCATGGTGCTTGATGGGTTTTGCAAATGCACTTGACAATACTGTTCTTGCTGACCTTCGTGTCCTAAAATAACAACTGACTGGTGTTTGTTGTCATTACATATGGGTTACTTAAGTCCATGTGTGTTATATATATATATATATATATATGAATGTACAGAGAATACATACAGTGATACACTACCAGTCAAAAGTTTGGACACACCTGTCCAAACAGTACTGGAGATTTGAAATATACTATGAAATATATATATATATATATATATATATATATATATATATATATATATATATATATATATATATATATACACTATAATGCCAAAAGTATTCGCTCACCCATCTAAATAATCAGAATCAGGTGTTCCAATCACTTCCATGGCCACAGGTGTATAAAATCAAGCACCTAGGCATGCAGACTGTTTTTACAAACATTTGTGAAAGAATGGGTCGCTCTCAGGAGCTCAGTGAATTCCAGCGTGGAACTGTGATAGGATGCCACCTGTGCAACAAATCCAGTCGTGAAATTTCCTCGTTCCTAAATATTCCACAGTCAACTGTCAGCTGTATTATAAGAACGTGGAAGTGTTTGGGAACGACAGCAACTCAGCCACGAAGTGGTAGGCCACGTAAACTGACGGAGCGGGGTCAGCGGATGCTGAGGCGCATAGTGCGAAGAGGTCGCCAACTTTCTGCAGAGTCAATCGCTACAGACCTCCAAACTTCATGTGGCCTTCAGATTAGCTCAAGAACAGTGCGCAGGGAGCTTCATGGAATGGGTTTCCATGGCCGAGCAGCTGCATCCAAGCCATACATCACCAAGTGCAATGCAAAGCGTCGGATGCAGTGGTGTAAAGCACGCCGCCACTGGACTCTAGAGCAGTGGAGACGCGTTCTCTGGAGTGACGAATCGCGCTTCTCCATCTGGCAATCTGATGGACGAGTCTGGGTTTGGCGGTTGCCAGGAGAACGGTACTTGTCTGACTGCATTGTGCCAAGTGTAAAGTTTGGTGGAGGGGGGATTATGGTGTGGGGTTGTTTTTCAGGAGCTGGGCTTGGCCTCTTAGTTCCAGTGAAAGGAACTCTGAATGCTTCAGCATACCAAGACATTTTGGACAATTCCATGCTCCCAACTTTGTGGGAACAGTTTGGAGCTGGCCCCTTCCTCTTCCAACATGACTGTGCACCAGTGCACAAAGCAAGGTCCATAAAGACATGGATGACAGAGTCTGGTGTGGAGGAACTTGACTGGCCTGCACAGAGTCCTGACCTCAACCCGATAGAACACCTTTGGGATGAATTAGAGCGGAGACTGAGAGCCAGGCCTTCTCGTCCAACATCAGTGTGTGACCTCACAAATGTGCTTCTGGAAGAATGGTCAAAAATTCCCATAAACACACTCCTAAACCTTGTAGACAGCCTTCCCAGAAGAGTTGAAGCTGTTATAGCTGCAAAGGGTGGACCGACGTCATATTGAACCCTATGGATTAGGAATGGGATGTCACTTAAGTTCATATGCGAGTCAAGGCAGGTGAGCGAATACTTTTGGCAATATTTACTTAAGTGACATCCCATTCCTAATCCATAGGGTTCAATATGACGTCAGTATATATATATATATTATGTATGTTCATAAACATTCTGTATAGTCATACATATTTTCTATATATTCATATTTATATTCTGTATGTTCATATATCTACATTCTCTGTATATTCTTATATAGATTATATATATAGTATATTTAGTCTGTATATCTGTACATATGTTGATATTTCACTACTGCTTTGGACTTCTGGTTAGATGCTAACTGCATTTCGTTGCCTTGTACCCATGTGCAGTGACAATAAAGTTGAATCAAATCTAATCTAATCTAATCTAATCTAATCTAATCTAATCTAATCTAATCTAAATACACCCTATAAACATTTACTAATAAACACACAGCTAAATGCACTAATAGATGTAAAGTTATTCATATCTGTAGAAAGTGAATTCAAAATGTGTAGAATAGACTGTAAAGATAAAAATGAGATAAAAAGCAGAAAAACTCAGTATTAGAATAATAAAAATAGACACAAAGCCATTTTAGTTTTTGGTTTGTTTATTTATTTATCAGAGGTTTTTTTTTTGGTTATTTCTTTTTCTGTTTGCTAATGTTTCTGTCACTGCTATCTGTTACCACGGTAACATGGTCAATGGTCACCGGGTACAGGTCTATTCTGACACAGCAGTTGGAGAGCTGAAGCAGCTGGTGAAGGTCTTGGAGATGTTGGAGAAGAACCTGCCCAGCGTTCTGCGAGCGTTCTTGAAGATGGATCGTGAAGTCTTCAATCCTCTGTGTGAGGCTGAAAATGAGAAGAAGCAGAGTTACAGCAAAATGACAACAACTGCTGTTTTATAGCTGATTATCAGGACACATGGTGCAGGTATGGATAAAACTCTTAAACATCATCACACTCTTTAAAAATCATCAGCTAATATCATAAACACAATCGTTATCATCATCTGTTCTTATTTAAAGCACAGGATACAGAGTACTGATACACCAAAAAGACCAGTGGTGTAAACGTGGTCAAATATTACAGGTTCATTTTATTTTAAAGACTTACCGTCATGGAGATCTGCAGTGACGGGCGTGCTCGGCTGCTCACCGTGTGGCAGAGGAACTCTGAGCTGCTTCTTCTTTTGTTTTCTGGGACGCTGAGAATTAAGAAAAAGGCAAATCAGGAAGCAGAACTGCACGTCTAAGATGACTAATAACCTTCAAGATCATAATTAATGAAATAAATCTAGTGACTGATGCCATAAACCTTTCAATGATCACTAAATGCAAATGAAATCTCAGAACCATGGGAGAAGATTTAGGAGGAAAAGTCCTGCGTACCTTTACAACCACGTGCCTGCTGGTCTTCAAAACATAGCGAACTCTAGGCCTCTTCTTCTTCTCCTGAACCTCGGCTGCTTCAGAGGAGTGTCCATCGCTTCCATTGGTTCCATCAATTCCATAGCTTCCATCGCTCGATCTGTTGTTTAGCACATTCCGCAGCAAACCCTTGACGGACTCGTCTACAAACCTGTAAATGAGCTCAGAAGGAAACCGCATGGAGCGTAACATGCTGTTCCTTCTCAGCAGAACAGAATCTGATAAACTACGGCCAATGCCCAGCTCATGAACCGAGCCATCCCCACTGATGTGAATGGGAGTGACATGGTCCTCATTACTCTCTGAGTGTGCTGACACTTCTGTCGATTGATCATCAGCGGCACATTTAGAGAAGAAAGTGAAGAAAGCCTTCAGTTGATTGCGCACCACAGTGAAAAGGTGCAGAGGAACATATGGACTGTTCTGGTCTGAAGGCTTCCTCTCTGCATCTAGAACACTCTCTTCCAGTCCAGAAAGACTTTGGATGTTTGAGGGGCTCCTTGAGTCGGGAGCTGAGTGAACATCAGCGTCACCAACCTGAGCTTCACTTACCCAAGCTTCTGATCCGTTTACCATGGCAGACGTCCCGATCTGCAGAGGAACTCCACTGAACCGCTCGTTTGTGCTACCAGAAGCGACTCGATCCAGATCTACTGACGCCGTCGATGACGCCGCCGTGCAGGAAGCCAAGCCTTTAGCACTGATCAAACCTGTGGAAATCTGTGAATTTAACCTATTTACCAAGATATCGCTAGCAACCTGAGTAGCTTTATCGAGGAGCTGTTCAGCAGCAGCAACAGATTTCCAGGCGTTCTCCCTGCCGACGTCGAGCTCGGCATCAGTTTCGGTACAGACGTCCAAGAGCGTCTTGCTTTTCTTTGGAACAGCTTGTTTCCGTTTAGAGATGAATGAAAACACCGCCTTGTGGATGTCCGCGTGGATCCTTTGAGCAAAAGAGAGGATCTGCTGCCCTTCTGTTCCAGACTGGTCAGCATCACTGCAATCGACAACTACACACATGAATTTCTGTAGAATTTCCAAGGCTGTGTTCCTGGCCAGCTCTATCAGTAAATCCATTTCGGTATCATTGGAGGCAGTGAAGGAGCTTTGAGACGACACGGATGAGGAGGACAATTTTTGATTCATCTTTAGAAGGACTTCACTGATGACTTGTGGGACTATGCTAAAAAACTCATCACTGAAAAGGCTCATAGACTGAGGAATTGATGAAATATAATCAGAAGATGTCACTTCAGTTGTCGTGGAGACCAGGTCAGAGGTCGAGGATACAGTAATCCACGAAGAGGACCTGCTGACGGAGACAGCTTTTTCCAAGCTCTTCATCAGGAGGGACAATACTGAAGTTGACGCTCCTCCAGATCTTTGGAGCTCTTTAGTGTGAAACAGGATCTTATCACAGATCTCATTGGTGCATGCGGTGCTGAGCTCATGCAGCTGTAAGATCGGATCTTCTGCAGGTGTTGAAGGACTCGGTGCTGACGCCGTGCTCCGGATCGCCTCCAGCATCGCACCTTTAACTTCCGTGACGACTCTCTGACCGAGATGACAAATGAAATCGGACACCTCCATAGGGGATCTTTATACACACACAGGAAAGAGAGTACAGTAACAGGAATGAATATTATTTTCTCGTCAAGGCACACATGGACTGAAATAAATGAATGCAAGTGAAATAGGACAATCAATGTTAAATTCATTTTCTCTTTTTAAACAGCCAATGGATCAGAAAACCCATGTGATTAATCATTCCAACACCATGGTGCTGAATCCTGGATTCTGATTGGTCAGAAGGTGTTGATGAAGCAGTGCAGTAAAGTTGATGATTGTAAATATTAAGAGTGAAATCTGAGCAGCAGCTTGGTGAAGTTTACCTTTGAGCTGAGGCGTCTGAGGCAGAGCACTTGCTCGATTTCGACTCAGCCATTTCCTTCAGTTTGTCACTCGCCTCGAGAATCGCTTCCATCCCGAAGCTCCTGCTGAGAGGCTTCAGTAAACGCCGAACCACAGCAGACGACACCTCTGTCACGATTTTAGAGCACACAGAAGCAAACTCCAACCTTGTGAGCTTTTGAAGGAAAAGAAAGAACATCAGCAACGTGATCAGTGACATGACAGAGTGTTCAACCAAATGAAAGCAGTTTCTGAACTCTGCTGTGGTTCAAACCCAGTTTTAAATGAGCCACATGATGTGATGCTTACAACAGCATCAGTTAACTCTTCACATAACAATGAATAAGACTACTATAAATCGTAGAGATTTACACACATGACTGAATCTAACTGACTCTTTCTCACATCAATAAAGCCAATAGAATATTACACAATACACCGATTCATCTCTTCATTAGCCAGATCAATCAACTCATTCTCATATTTACATCCCATTCATTATTCCTTATTCTCACACTCTTACCTTCTTGGTCATGCCCCTGCTCACAGCTGTCCATTCCCTTTAAACACACACACACAGAGTAAATCAGCATCTACTCATTCATTCACATGTAAATGAACTGAATAAAACATTATTGAGAGTCAGAGATCGAGCATACTCATCGCTCAGATGAAGAACCAGCTCCATAATGTCCCTGAAACACTTGGGTCTATGGTCAGATGTGGTGCTCAGAGTGGACACTCCAGCTCTTCCACTCTGGCTTCTTCTCTTCTTCTCATTCATCTGTAAAAAGGACATGGAGTTCAGCAGAGTCCTTGCTTTAACTCAGAGTTTTTAATCATTACAACAGTGAGCATAAATATTAGCACTCATCCTGTTTCAGTCCCAGAATCAAATGAATCAACATCCAGTTGATGCGCCAACTGATTCACATGGACCTGACTCACCTTTGAATCACGTGAGTAGAAATTTTCCATTGCTTTATCTACAAAAACACAAACAGATCGTTATTAAAGTAGATTCTCTTAGAAACATCTACAACTGTAAGAAAGCGGAAAACACACAATAACGAACAGCGCTCTAAAAAAAGATCAACAGCGGGCGGGTTTGTGTTCAGAACCGATTCATCAGTGACTCTTTTCAACATAGTGAACTAAAACGAGCCGCACACATGAGGACTGTAAAGTTTAGTCTTCAGTCCTACAGCAAAGTGATGAGAATAAAGTCAGTGTTCAGGAGCGGCTTCCTTTACACGCCATGTTTAAACTCAGGCCTCATCTCATCTCTCACATCTGTCACACCAACAAGTGGGCCTTCTTAATAACCGCATTTTTACATCTTTTCATCAAAGAAAAAGAAAATATTGGCACGTGAAGAAGCGCTACCTTGGCTCCACATAACAACAACAATAATAATAGCAGAATAATAATATGAGTTATTATTAATGATAATAATAAGAGTGAGGATTGTCGGAGCTTACCTGTCTTGTGATCTGTATAACACAGTAAATGATCTGGTACAGTCGGAAGTCGGATTAAGAATCTTCTACTCGGTAACCCGGTATCCTTCTGTGACGTCATGGCTCCCTACTACTACGCTTTTAGAAGCCAATCACGTTACGTTGTTTCAACCGTCAGCCAATCACGTAGCAGCTCCACTTTGTCCTCTGTAGCTCAGCGCTGCTGAAGCGAGCGGCGGTTTTTAGCCGCGAGGCTTTGAGGCGAACCTTAAGGGACTGTGTGAAACACCGCGTTATATTAGCTTTCTACCGCTAACATCACTTCAATAAAACCTTACTTTCACAGACCTTTACTGTAAACATCAAGTGAACAAAAATAAATAAAAAAAACTGGCCAAGGTTTGCTAATTAATGTTGCTGGTTTGAATGAAGCCCGTAGCAAGGATGCTAAATGTTTGTGTTTTTTTTAACCCTCATGTACTATCGAGGATGTTTTCATCCACTAGGGTTCATTTTTACTCTTAATTTGGTCATAACTTTACTGGGTTTCACCAGATGGAATGATTTTTGGTGACAAACCTTAATTTGACATCAATATTTGAACTATTTTTGAATGTTCAGTAGGTCAGTAATACACTGTGGTCAAATTCACTACACCTTCGTTATGTTCAGGATGAAAACATCCACTAAATTAAACTGCTGTAAAAATAGATCAGATAAATATTAAATTTAATATATTAAATCTGTTAATCAATCTCAGTTCTGATCAAAACTACTAAATATTTTATAAAAATCCAGGATTTTAACCCTTTAAATGCCAATTTCTTAAGTGATGTCACTGATTTGGGGATAAACACACACAGTGACTGATTTTCAATATAAAAAGTCATTGTGGACTGGATATTTTTTAGTTTTTATCACAGTCTTGGATATGTCAAAGATTACTAACAACACTGACTCTGATGTATTATATGTATTCAAACTGGCTTTACCATCAAGAAAAGACAAGCATTTCATACACAGGCCTATGTAAAGGGTCAATGGGGCCACTTGGTTGTCAACAGTAAAAATTTGACCTCTTCCCACAGGAAAAACCACCAACAATCAAGAATGTATGATTATATAGTGTCATGGCTGTCCAGTCAAAAAATGTTCTTATAATGGAAGTCTATGGGGCAAAAACATCCAGAAAAAGTAAATGAGGGAGGTTTCGGCAGCAAAAGGGGGACCCACACAATATTAGGCAGGTGGTCATAATGTTATGCCTGGTTGGTGTATAAGTCAATGATGTGGCAGCAGCACATTAGCACATTGTATAAAATCCTGCAGATCCAGGTCAAGAGCTTCAGGCATGATGATTGTTGGTGTCAGATGGGCTGGTTTGAGTATTTTTTATAACTTCTGATCTGCTGGGATTTTCACACAAAACACTTTACACTTTATACAAAATGGTGCATTAAATCCAAAGCATCCAGTGAGCAGCAGTCCAGTGGAGAATGCTTTCTCTGCACGCTGTGAGACGTTAATACCAATCAGTCACGGCTGAACACCACAGCCTTTTTAAGTATCATTACTGAGCATGTGCATCCCTTCATGGCCACAGTTTACCATCTTCTAATGTCTACTTCCAGCTTGATAATGCACAATGCACCATGCACCATTCTCTATTAAATTATTATTTCTTCTTTATTTGACTGTATGAAATTAATGTTGTAATTATGGAAGTTACAATTCAACAATCATCATTTTTTTTCTGAAACCTTTTGTTTATATTTTGCTGATGAACCGAGTATTTCTTTATCCAAGCAGTGATGATGTAAATAAAGCGTATTGATGTTCTGCTCTGTGCAGGTGGATTCGGTTCCCAGCCGTCCTCACAGTCCTTCACCTCAGTTTGTGCGACTCTCTCTCTCTCTCTCTCTCTGACCCAGGTGAGATGACATGATAAACCTGTACATGGACAAAGAAAGATGGAGAAGTTGAAAGGTTAGGTGACCGTGTTGGACGTTACCTCCTCAGTTATAGCTGGACTGGTTTGATGGTGAGTTTGTCTTTTTTGTGTGTGTATGCTGTGTTTTTACTCTAATGGCTCCTGAATTATCTTAATCATCATAATCATCATCATCATCATCATCATGTGACCTTCTTTTACACAAACATTACACTACAAATGACCTGGTGATCTGAAAGCACAGAAACACACTGTGTTAAAATTTTCTCCAAGCTCTATTTCTAACACTAGAGTGCAGTAAGGGTTTATTTCTGCCTAGTGCACTGACATTACAGACATTTCAGATATGCCCAAACCCAGCTAACTTCAGGGTCAGAGGGTCATGTGACCATGTAAAATTATTTATTAAAAAAGTTTTTATGTCAGACTCAGACACTGGTGACACTTTATTGTTGATATTTACCTTATTTTACTACCACCCTGCAGGTATATGGAGTATAATACAGTCCCTTTTCTCTGTCACCTGTATACAATGTTAACACGCCATGCTGGACATATTGTAAACTGCAGTACTAAAAATATTTCAAATCTCAAAATGTGTTATTAATGCCTCTGAGTGAGCAGTATGATGATATTGTTAGATCCTGATAAATTATTTCTCATTGCATTTCTCAGTGTCATGGATTAAAATTCAGAGTGAATGTTTAGTTATTGTGTGTTATGTTTAATGTCCCTACATGTGTGTGAATGCTGAAGTTCACCTCTCTGCCAGTGGCTCCTTGTTAACACTGCAAGGTTTTCACAGCCACTTCAGCAGAATCAGATGCACCATGTAGTGGATAGAGACCGTTCACCCCAGCAGATGACCCCGATGCAGGCCAACAAACTTCTACTGGGTGGAATTCTCTTCGGATGTGACTTCTACCAATACCGCCTTCTACAAGGAAAAGCTTGAAGCTTCTACACAAGCTCTTTGAATGCTCCACAACATCTTCTCTTCACTACTCGACCCCCCAGCTCCACTTGCTTCCTCCTCTCTGACCACTGAAGACTCCACCACCTTTTACAGCGAGAAGATTGAGAAGATCTGCCAGACCTTCACTTCTGCCCCAACTTCACCTACATTACACAGCCAGGACTTCCGTACTCCTTCATTGTGGCATCTCTCAACCGTAGCATCCGAAGAGATTCTGCAAATCATCCAGTCTTTCAATCCTACCACCTGCCCACTAGATCCAATCCCTTTCACTATGCTCCAGACAATCTTACTTGACTTCCTGCTCTTCATCACCACAGTCATCAGTGGATCTATAGCATCTGGCCATGTACCAGCTACCTTCAAAAGAGCAAGGGTTATCCCCATCCTGAGGAAACCTGCTCTGGATCCCTCAGACATGAGCAACTACAGCCCAGTATCACTTTTCTTCTTTCTTTCTAAAATTCTTGAAAGCATTGTTTATAATCAACTATCTGTCTATCTCTCACAGATGAAGCTCCAAGATCCCAACCAGTCTGGATTGAACCAGTCTCTCTCAGATCTACTAGCACTGCCCGAATGGTCCCACCATCTCTCAGGGTAAGAGGTAGGTACACATCTAGACTCTTCTCATAAACTTCCCCTAGATGTCCGAACAGCCAAGTCACTGACTTCATCTTCAAACGACTGATGAAGTCCTACCTCTTTCTGAAACACTTAAACTAGCTCTTATTGTCCCTGTTTGTTTTTCATGTAGTGTATGTATAGTATTTAAAAAAAACTCCCAACAGTTTTAGGCCAATGGTGTCCTGTCTGTGACCTACTGAACCAGTGTTAATGTATTCATTGATAGACTTCAAAGCACTTTTGTACGTCTCTCTGGATAAGAGCGTCTGCCAAATGCCGGAAAATGTAAATTTGAAAGGGAAATCTTTTGGTGTCCTTTAGGTATCTCCTGGTCTGTGTCCTCAAGGTGTCCTTACGTCTAGTTTTCATCCTTACAGTGACCCCAGGTAGTGTTTCTATGTTCTTGATGTGCCCCTAAATCTGTGCCCTTATGCCTTATTTTGTGTCCTTATGTTGTCCCCAAATCTGATTTTTTATGATTTCGTGTCCTCACGGTGTGCCCAGGTCTTTTTTTTCTGTCTTTGCAGTGTTCCCATGTCTGTTTTTGTATCCTTTATGTGTCCCAAGGTTTGTTTTTGTGTCCTTGAGGTGTCCCCAGGTCTGAATTTGTGTCCTTAAGGTGTGCTCAGGTCTGCTTTTGTGTCCTTAATGTGTCCTCAGGTCTGCTTTTGTGTCCTTGAGGTGTCCCTAGGTTTGTTTTTGTGTCCTTGAGGTGTCCCTAGGTTTGTTTTTGTGTCCTTGAGGTGTCCCTAGGTTTGTTTTTGTGTCCTTGAGGTGTCCCTAGGTCTGCTTTTGTGTCCTTGAGGTGTCCCTAGGTTTGTTTTTGTGTCCTTGAGGTGTCCCTAGGTTTGTTTTTGTGTCCTTGAGGTGTCCCTAGGTTTGTTTTTGTGTCCTTGAGGTGTCCCTAGGTTTGTTTTTGTGTCCTTGAGGTGTCCCTAGGTTTGTTTTTGTGTCCTTGAGGTGTCCCTAGGTTTGTTTTTGTG
Organism: Hemibagrus wyckioides; assembly: GCF_019097595.1. NCBI lineage: Eukaryota > Metazoa > Chordata > Actinopteri > Siluriformes > Bagridae > Hemibagrus > Hemibagrus wyckioides. The sequence goes on from NC_080719.1 coordinate 23,708,698, forward strand.
TCTTTGAGGTGTCCCTAGGTTTGTTTTTGTGTCCTTGAGGTGTCCCTAAGTTTGTTTTTGTGTCTTTAAGGTGCCCGCAGGTCTGTTTTTGTGAGGTGTCCCCAAATGTGTTTTTGTGTCCTTACGTCGTCACTAGATCTGTTTTTGTGTCCTTAAAGTGTCACCAGATTTGTTTTTGTGTCGTTAATATATCCCCAGGTCTGTTTCTGTGTTCTTAAGGTGTCCTCAGGTCTGTGGTTTAGCTTTTTAGGGTTGTCCAAAAAAGTTGACATTGTCTGATTTGCCCTGTCTGTTAGGGGGTCAAGACTAACATTGTGGTTTAGTTAATTTCCTGCTCTCATGCTCAACAGCTGAGATTTCAGCTACATTTACATTAATGTCATTTGGCAGACGCCCTTATCCAGAGGGCCTTGCTCAGGGGCCCAGCAGAGTTGGCTTGGTGGACCTGGGGTTTGAGCTCAATTCTCTGCTCAGTAGTCCAACACCTTAACCACTGAGCCACCACATCCCCAGCTAGTATTCTGTATTATACTGTAATACAACATCATCAAATAATTTCACAGGATATTTGCATGACAGGAACTAATCACCTTCTCATGTTGACCTCCTTAACATGCATATATAATTAATATCACACAATGAGGACAGCTGTCCTACTGATTATTAGCAATGGCCGATTCACAGCAGTCCTTCTTATGTAATATTAATGATATCACAGCTTCTAAAGTCTCATGTCTTGTCTAAGGTCAGACAGTCCTGATACTGGAATCAGTAATAAACTTTGGAGTTAAGAATTTCTAGCCCCGTCATTCTCTAACGTTGTCCAGGGTCCATGAAGCATCACTTTGTTTTTGTTTTATAGTATATCAAACAAAAGTGTATAGTATACATTTTTAATATATAGTATCATCTCAATTTTAATCAGCATGTATTGTGACAACTTCATATGTAATGTGTAGTTGTCCTTGTTATATACACACCCACTGTGAAAATGAATTTCCTCTCTGAGGACAAATCTATCTACCTATCTATCTACCTATCTATTCATCCATCTACCTACACTATATTGCCAAAAGTTTTGGGACGTCTGCCTTTACAGGCACATGAATGTAATATGGAGTTGTCCCACCCTTTGCGGGCTATAACAGCTTCAACTCTTCTGGGAAGGCTTTCCACAAGGTTTAGGAGTGTGTTTATGGGAATTTTTGACCATTCCTCTAGAAGCACATTGTGAGGTCAGTCACTGATGTTGGACGAGAAGGTCTGGCTCACAGTCTCCGCTCTAATTCATCCCAAAGGTGTTCTATGGGGTTGAGGTCAGGACTTTGTGAAGTTCCTCCACACCAAACTCACTCACCCATGTCTTTATGGAGCTTGCTTTGGTCACTGGTGTGCAGTCATGTTGGAACAGGAAGGGGTCATCCCCAAACTGTTCCCACAAAGAGCATGAAATTGTCCAAAATGTCTTGGTAAGAAGCTGAAGCATTAAGAGTTCCTTTCACTGGAACTAAGGGGCCGAGTCCAACCCCTGAAAAACAACATCTGAACTCGATGATTTGGAGGGGCAATATAGAGTATCTGTCTATCTATTTCAATGAGAGATTACTTTACAATAAAGTGACTTGGTATAGTATGTGTGTAAAATAAAACGCAATTTAACTTCTGATATAAATCTATAAAAAGCATCGATATCTTCAGCAGGAAGAATGATAAACCAGATTTGAATTTATTATATTTTCATATGTTTACAGTTGAAACTCTGAAGTTATATTAATTACACAAAAGACAGTTATAAAAATGTAAACTTCTAAAAACAAAACACAAAAAAAAGGGAAAAAAACTACATTAAATCTTTGTTAAAACTGAAAGCAACAAATGTATAACCTACTATACATAAGCAAGCAGGACAAAGCTTAGCATGGGAAAAAAAAAGAAAAGAAAAGGAAAAATACCCTTCAAACACGGGCAGCATATATCTGATGTCATTCCAAGTAATCTGTTTCATTTGTGAAATTTTTTGCATTAGTCTGAAATACATGATTGGCTTTAAGCAGTATACTGTATTACTCTTTCACATTTGGAACATTTTTTCCTCCGAAAACAGTCAGGATTCCCATCTTAACGTATGCGCAATTTCAAACTCCAAGTGTCAAGCGAATAAACTGCACTTCTTTTTCGACATACTTTGAAAAACAAAGAAAAAACCCCCAATATATTTAATATATTCATATTTCAAATAAAATTAATTCACACAAAACACATTTGGGATTAAATAAGAGAAATAAGTCAGGGAGGTGTCGGGGAAAACTGTTGTACACAATCCCTCAAGATACCGCAAAAGCCACGCATTTTCATAGAACACATTTAACACATATTTAAATTAATATTAATTTAGGCAATCCCCCAGCAATGCCCATACTCCTACTCCTACTTCTAGTTTTGAGTAACTCATTTGAGTGGAATAAGTTTCATTGTTAAGGTTTTATCAAAAAAAAGAAAAGAAAAAAAAAAAGCAATTCACACACACACATATTCTAGCAGTGATACAAGTGTCATTTGTAACACCATTATAAAAGGTAGAATTATTATATATTATTGTGTACTAAATGTACCAAAATCCCTAAAAATGAACATATGTATAGATGCGGAGGTAGACGTGTATTTCCTGAGATGATGCCTTGTTTCCAAGAAAGAAAAAAAAAAAGTTGTTGTATGTGTATGAAACATACGTTTGTTAATTCTTCCACGGCTGGAGAGGATATCCAGCATTTCATCAGAATATAAAGCACGTGTTGAAAAGCTATCCAGAAAAGAAAGAAGAAAATGTTATCTCTTGGGAACCTTAAAGAAAATAAAATCAATCAAGGCGATTTCCTTTTCGAACCTGAAAATGTCTAACTGTTAAAACCACATCTCTCTTAGTGTAACATTAAATTCTATGGAAAGAGAAAAAAAAATAAAAATAATAATAATAATTGTCAAAGCATAAGGCATCCTATAATAATGTGTGAGATGTTCTGGTTGTCGTTGCAATACACAGTGAAGTCAAAATTGTCAATATGATCTTGGGGGGGGGAAATCCACATTTCTCAAAACAAAAAAATAATAATTAAATGCACTTAACTCGTCACACTATCTTTAGATGGTGACTGGAGCGAAGGTTAAAATATCTATAGCTGTATAGAACAGAAACACTACCGCGATACATGACAACGGAGCTATATCTCAAATATCTTAAATCTCAAAAAGATCTTGCGTGTCCCTGACGGAGACAAAGGGAACGATTTTAATTCACAAAATCAACTGATGTTGACACAAGAATAAATGCAGCAGGCATGGAGGGCACTCTATCCACTAAAAGGCAGCAAGATATCTGGTAAATGCCACCTCAGATCATACAGCAGAGGAAGAACAGAGCAGTCAGAACTTATAGCTCTATAGAGGAGACTTCTACATCTGGTTACGAGATGGTTATAAGGCGGCACAGACTGTACGTGTGACGTGATGTGAACCTGGCTCTGTATAAACTACTGTATACCATCCAAACTGTTTTCGTGTAAAGTGGTTGAGTTAATGGGGTCGCCTGAGGGTACAACTGAGTAAAATGAATGGTTGAGGTAGATAGAATGAGTCTAGTAATAAGAACATTATGCCTCGAAAGCTACGAGGTAACTACTGCTGTCGCTTCCTGAAAAAGCTTTTTGTTTATTATGAATAAACACCTTTTGCTTGCAGAGATGCTGAAGTAACCTATACGCCAGTGAATAGAAGAAATCAGCCAGATGCAATAGAGCTAAGGCTGGGGAAAAAACACTGTCAAAGTCTGTTTTGAGGTTTGCATTTGACATTTTTCAGCTTTTAGCGTGTCCGGAAAGCTGCAAATGCTACTAATAAAGACCTGTGTTAGAAAGCCATGCCCTCTGATACCCGCAATAAAAGTTATACAATCAATACGCAACCTGACCCTGAATATAGTGTAACACTAAAGTTTGTACAACAAAAAGCATCACAACCGCATAATGATTAGTGAACATCCCTCCAACGTCTAGTCAAATAATGAAATAATGCCAGGAAGAAAATATTGTATTGCTGACACATCGTCTCCATCATTCTCTCTAATGCACTCAACAACAACAACAACAACAAGATTCGCTATAAGGTCAAAGCTGTTCGTTACGGGCTAAAAAAATATATATCGCTTTCAGTGCTAGCTCAGTGATGTTTAACTGTCTGCCAGAATGAACGAAAAATAAAGCCTACAAGATGAAATAGCTCACACACATCCACTGTGCGAGTGAACCTGCAGTATTTTCTCTTTAAGGATAACGTTTTCGTGTGTGTGTGTGTGTGTGTGTGTGCTTAGATTACAGTGTTCAGTGAGACAACTATGGAAATATAGAATTCTGCATTATAACAAATCTGTGTAAGAATGAATATATTATGTATGTGAATTTGGCAAGTTTCTCTATAAGAAAGATTTTTTTAACAGTCTAATATATTCAAGGATGATGTGGGTTTGCTTAAAATATATTTTGATTAACAAGTTCCTTCTATTGTTTCTACATGATTCGACAGAGATGTTTCTCCTGAATAATAGCTAAACAAAGTGATTAATAGCGGTCTTTACTCTCTTTGTCCTATATTTTGAAAAATTCTTTTTCCACTAGGCCACTTAATAAATCTACCTGTTGAAGAGTTTTCAGAAACATGGTTTATATACACAGACACGTCTATGCTGGCTTGCAAAAATATATCCTCCATAATGTCTGTAATGCATTATGCTTCTGCCTCGCTAAGTAATGCCTCTAAATCGATCAGACTTTTTTTTATTTTACAGCTGAAATAATTGGCATTTCGTTTCTGAAAACTGGTAAAAAAAAATGGTTTCCACCGTTCTTTTCCGTAATGCCGAGTGGTCAGGCACTCAGCATGTGGGATCAGAAAACAGGCAGGAAGTTGCATGCGGTCATCGTCGTAGTTTTGTCACGCCACCGTAACGGTTGCTCCGAAAACGGAGAGGTTGTAGGGGGTTCACAGCAAGGCACTCTAGATATAGATGTATAGTTTAGAACCTTATTTGCTCCTTATTAACACTCGTGAAAAATTGCATTCATAATGTTTTTCCAGAAAGCATCATTGTCAGTCTGAATATGTGTAAAAGTGTGTAAACAGTGTGCTACCATTTTCTACTGCTCTACTAATTCCAAGTATTCTGTATCCAGAAAAGAAATAAATTATTCACAGGTTTTCCATCCATCATACATGAATATATATATATATATATATATATATATACTCATATATATATATTCATATATATATATATATATATATATATATACATATATATATATATATATATATATATATATATACATACATATATATATTCATATATATATATATATATATATATATATATATATATATATATATATATATATATATATATATATATATATATATATATATATATAGGTCTGCTTTAACCATAAAACTCTTTTGTTGCTTTAATCTTTTAGTTCATTTTGGCTACTGAACAAAAGAGTAAATAAAAGCGTAGAGAACCTGAGATAGTGTATGTCAAGGGGTCTGGAAACTTGTTATTCCTGCTAGTTTTCTGTTGTTTTTTTGGCATAAGCTCTAAAAAATGAGGTTGATTTTTGGCTTTAGCTAGCTTTGAGACGGGGAGGTTGTGAGGTGTTTAGGGCGACGGGTTGGTGGAGCTGGATGAGGTAGGTGTCTGAGGGAGCTGCTGAGAGGTGCTGCGCTCTCCAGTCATTTTGTTAGCCGTTCCTGAGGAGTTTAGACTGGTAGCTTGAGCAAAAAGCACGCCTGCAACAAAACAAAGCACAGGGACAAATGTAGGTACATGATTAAATCCACAACTGTCTTTCATATCTTCTTTCTTCTTAGTGTTCTATTTCTGATTATATATTATATATATATATTATGTGTGTGTGTATATATGTGTATATATATATTTTTGTGTGTGTGTTGTATCTTGTAACAGACTAAGCTGCTGTAAAGCAAGAATTTCCCTCATGGGATCAAGTAAGTAAGTCAGTCAGTGAGTGAGTCAGTCTGTGAGTCAGTGAGTCTGTCAGTAAGTCAGACTGACAGAGTGACTCACTCACAGGCAGTCACTGAGTCAGTCTATCTGTCCATCTGTCTGTCAGTGAGTCAGTCTATCTGTCCGTCAGTGACCGTGAGTCAGTCAACCTGTCCGTCAGTGACCGTGAGTTAGTCTATCAGTCAGTCGGTCTGTCAGTGAGTCAGTCTATCAGTCAGTCGGTCTGTCAGTGAGTCAGTCTATCAGTCAGTCAGTCTGTCAGTGAGTCAGTCTATCTGTCTGACTAAACAAAATTTTTCATTCATATACAGAATTCATACAATAAATGGACTTCTTTTGTAAATAGGTCTGTTTAAACACAACTTGTAGCATTTATTTTCACTCTACACGAGGGCCATTGCAAGCAGACTGCAAAGCAAACGTTTTGTAAAATTATTACATGAAATATATAACAACAGGCCTGACCACTGAATTTCAACATACAACATTTGTTGCATCTGCCACTCACCAGCATAGATGACGCCGTTGAGCTCCACTGACATACTAATGCTGTTCAGGCCATTCGTGGTGAGGTTGAGGGCAGAATCCTGTCTACTTTCTGAAACAGGAAAAAAACACAACACCTTGATAAACACAATCAAATACACTTTATATTACTCATTCATTAATTTCTAATTTCTCTTCAATAACAGCTTCATCCTGGTCAGGGTACAGGTGGATCCAATTCAATTTAATTTTACACTGATCAGCAACATTGTGAGCAGCGACAGGTGACAGGGTGGGATATATTAGGCAGCATGTGAACATTTTGTCCTCAAAGTTCATGTTTTAGAAGCAGGAAAAATGGACAAGTGTAAGGATTTGAGCGAGTTTGACGAAGGGACGAATTGTGATGGCTAGACCACTGGATCAGAGCATCTCCAAAACTGCAGATCTTGTGGGATGTTCCCGGTCTGCAGTGGTCAGTATCTATTAAAAAAAATATATATATCCTGTAAGTCTCCATGGAGGCCCCACCTCGCAACTTACAGGACTTAAAGGATCTGCTGCTAACATCTTGGTGCCAAATACCACAGCACACCTTCAGGGATCTAGTGGAGTCCATGCCTCGTGGACCAACACAATAGGTCATAATGTTATGCCTGATCGGTGTATTTATAGAGCTTTTAATAATGATCATTGCCACAAAGCAGCTTTACAGAAATCTGTTAATTCAGACAATAAATTTTAAATGAGCTGGCCAAAGGTGATGGTGGTTGTGAAAAACTCCCTGAGATGATATGAGGAAGGAAACACTAAATAAGCTCACGTTTACTATGAATTTTATCAGATAAAACCGCAACTGAATCACTTAGATTTAGGTTACAACATGATGTTTATTTCTACTGCTCAGCACAGAGGGGATTTCCCCACCACCACACAGCCAACACTGGAGAGGCATCTATTCAGGTGAAAAATGGGTCAGCACCTTGACTTCATTTTTTCTGTCTCATTCTCACACAGACTATTGTTTAGCGTAGGAATACTACTACAGTTTTTCCCCCAATCTTTTTTTTTTTTTTTGATCACACGGACTTGGGGGGAAATTTCAGGCCAGTTACCATGAAAGCACTTGTAGATTTACATAGATTAAGAATAGAAACACGCTTATGCGTCATGGCCTGAAGTGAGAAAATAAATGAGTCGCGTGATTCATGTCAGTACTATACTACAATGAAACTAGTAAATGAAAGCCAGGGAAGGACTGGCTTCACACCAGGAGGATAGAAGCAGTACATGTTGTTTAATGAAAATGATGGGGGTTACATCACCACGCTTTACCACAACAAATAATTGCTGGAAATTTCTTAAGTAAGGTTTCCCCCAAAAATAATCAACTTCAGCATCGCTCAAGAGTAACAGCTTGTCGATTCAGGGAAAGCCTGGCATTTTTTCTATAAATCATTCTTTTGGCATTTCTTCACATTTTCCCCTTTATATACAAAGAAATGAGGGGAAAATATAAATAGACTATGAAAATTTTTTGTTTATCTTCTGATGTATATATCACAATTAAAAATATAGAAAATTACACCAGATGTACAAAAACTCAATCAATTTCACCAGAAGTAGACCTTCTCACATTAAGAAATGTTAGAACGTTATTTAGCAACACAACACATCACCGCACCCGAAAAGGACAAAATATGGAAGGCAAAACTGAGGGAAAATTGAGGTGAATTTGATATTGTACACCGATCAGGCATAAAATTATGACCATGTGCCTAATATTGTATTGGTCCCCCTGACCCTGTGAGACTGTGTATTGTGACCCCTTTCTATCAGAACCAGCATTAACTTCTTCAGTAATTTGAGCAACAGTAGCTTGTCTGTTGGATCAGATCGCACGGGCCAGCCTTCTCTCCCCACGTGCATCAGTGAGCCCTGACTGTCCATGACCCTGGCTCCGGTTCACCACTGTTCCTTCCTTGGACCACTTTTGATAGATACTGACCACTGCAGACCGGGAACACCCCACAAGAGCTGCAGTTTTGGAGATGCTCTGATCCAGCGGTCTAGCCATCACAATTTGGCCCTTTTGGTCAAACTCGCTCAAATCCTTACGCTTGTCCATTTTTCCTGCTTCTAACACATCAACTTTGAGGGCAAAATGTTCACTTGCTGCCTAATATATCCCACCCACTAACAGGTGCCATGATGAGGAGAGGTTCACTCTTCTGTCACATTCTTAAGATGCTCACTAGTACTCATTGGGACATGTCTCAAGCTTTGTTACCTTGACTGTTGATGCGGATGTTCATAGGCATCTGGGTGCTCATCGCTAGCAGGTTCTGCTGCAGTGCCCTTTGCAGGAACCGCTGGTGGTCATCTGTAGGCACAGCCATCTTCTTCTCGGGCGGCTCGCCGGATTCCAGCTTTTCCCTCAGCTGCTCAAGCGCAGCAACCTGAGCAGCCATGGCCGCCTGCACCGCCACCGCCTGAGCTGCCGCTACTGACTGAGCTGCCAGAGTACCGGGCAGTCTGTTGGCCTGTGCGGTCAGAGACTGACTCGCATCATCTTCTAGGTAAAGCAGAGAAAAGGCAAGTGAGGTCAAAAAGATAGGAAGTGAGGAATGAAGTTCTTAATACTATCAAAATCTCAATATTGTCTCAAGCCTATTTAACCATTAGGGAGAAGTAAATTCATGACATGCAATTTTTTCACTTAAACATCAAGTACACATGAGTTTGCAAGCCTGTTCTTACCCTTCTTGACCTTTTGAACAGAGCTAAGTGAGGTATCACTGGTGCCCACAGCCATACCAATGGTGGGCACAGAGATTTTCGGGGAGGACAGCATAGTGGGAGCCCCGTTGGGCGAGTAGGTGAAAAGAGAACCGCCGAATGCCGGGCGCCGTCCCTCTCTCCGGTTACTGTCTATGGCAGCCTGGAGCTCGTTGGGGTTGCTGAGACCCCGCTTTTCACATTCGTAGGGGTAAAGGTACTTCATGTATCTGGAAGAAGAAGGGGTTACAAATGTGAGGTCCAGGAGAACAGATTATAAACTCAACAAGAACAACCTGCAGCACCACTTCATGTGCAGGAGATGTATGGTTCCTTTAACTTTTCTGACCACAGAGGATTATTCAGGACTTCCTTAGAAGGTTGTGTATTGTATAGACGTGTCACATCATGAAATAATAATCTGATCAAAGCCCCAGCACCACCAAGCTCCACTGTTGGGCAATTGAGCAAGGACCTTAACCCTCTCTGCTCCAGGGGTGCTGTATCATAACTGCCCCTGCGCTCTGACCCCAACTTCCGTAGCTGGGATTCGCAAAGAAAAGAATTACGCTGTGCTGTAATGTAACTTTGAGGTATCACAACATCTACACAACCTTACCTTTATTTATTTTCTTTACTTATAATTCTTTGCAGAGGAAAACATTCTTTACATCAGAAAACGTCATGTATATAACACTCACTGTGTTCTGAGAGTGAAGGCAGCGCTGGTGATTGAGGTGGGCAGGTTCAGACCTTTGGTGATCTCCCTCCATAACTTTTTATTGATCACCTCCACCAGGCCACCCTTCTCTGTCACCAGCTGGTAGAGCATATAGAGATCTAGCACCTGCTTGGCCATGATGGGGATCCTGTTCACTGGAGTACCTGAAAAGAAACAATGAGAATGGATTTACAATGGGAATTTCTACATTTGGACAGCATTGCAATTCCATTAAGATGTGCATGTGTGCTCTCACTATGGGGTGAGAATTATGAGGGGGATGTGGAGGAGTCGTTTGTCTGCTTGTCCCTAGGGGGCAGTATTAGGTTAAATAACTGTATATACACATATCAGCCGTAACATTAAAATCAACTGCCTAATATTGTGTGGGTTAGGTTCAGGGTTTCGTTTGCTTCGTTGAGGCACAGATCCCATAAGAGCCCTGAAGGTATTTGGTACCAAGACAGATCCTTTAAGTCCTGGTGGGGCCTCCATGGATCAGACCTGTTTGTCCAGCACATCCCACAGATGTTGGATCAGATTGAAATCTGGACAATTTGGAGGTGAACTCAACACCTCAATCTCTGTCAGACCCAAAGTTTCCCAGAAGCACATTTCCCAGAGCATTATACTGCCTCTGCAGGCTTGCCTTCTTCCCATAATGCATCCTGATGCCATCTTCACACCAGACCCTTTCCATGACATGAATCATCAGACCTTCTTCCATTGCTCCATGGTGATGCTCACATGCCCATTATAGCTGCTTTCAAAGGTGGACATAGGTTCAGCATGGACGCTAACTGCTCTGTGGCAAAGCAGCCCACTATACAACTGTGATGGAGTTTGTGTGTGCTGCCACCTGTCCAGCATAGCCAGCGTTACCTTTTTTAGCAGTTTGTGCTACAGTTGCTATGTAGGATCGAAACAGACTGGCTAGCCTTAATTCCACATGAGCATCAACAAGCTTTGGTCACTCATAGCACACTCACTGGTAAAAATCACTCAGATCCTTATACGTGCCCATTTCTCCTGCTTCCAACTCATTAACTCTGAGAACTGACTGTTCACTTGTTGTCTAAATATATCCCACCCCTTGACAGGTGCTATTGTAACAAGACCAATGTTATTCACTTCACCAGTCAAGTGTTTACAGCTGATCTGTGTTTGTATGGTACACATTATAAACAATAAAGCTGCTGCTTCTTCTTTTTTTCAAATAAATAATAAATAGGGAACTTCAATGCTGCTTATATGAGGGGGGAAAATATCTGTGTACACTTTTATATGTTGGAGCCTATTTAATAGAAAGGTCAGATGATAAACGTTCTGATAAGTCCAAGGCCAAGCTAGAGCATGTGCTCGTTTTCACACATATATGGCAGCTTTCTGTATGTTCAGAGGCCATAGATCAACTCCGTCATACTATAAGCAGTAAAAGAACGTCAGCAGCTATAAAGCAGTTGCTTCATCAGGCTGAAACTTGAGCTGGGAGCTCATTCATTAGAGGAAGAGAAACCTAGGGGTATAAATGTAGATATAACTTTGAAAATTTGTAGGGTGTAAACAGTTAAATGCCTCAACAAGGCAGACAAAGCCATGAGGAAATGTCTGTTAAAACATGTAAAACATTCAGACTGAACTGAAAGTGTTCATGGACCATGACCGTTTGCAAGGCACATTTTGTGCCCAAGGACTGCTGCTATGCCACATTTACTAAACAAACGCAGATTTGGGAATCAACTCAAATCAAATGCCACAGTGATGTCTGATAAATAAATGTTCATTTCCAGGCTGATTATGTACCTCTCTTCTGCATGAAGCTGAACAAATCATCCAGGAACTCTTTCCTCTTGGGATCACTGTCCAGTTCATAAAGCTGTGAGGAGAGAGGGAGAGAGGTATAGAGGGAGGCGGAGGGAGGAGGAAGAAGGGGGAAGTGAGGGAGGGAGGGAGAGAGAGCGAGAGCGAGAGCGCGAGCAAGAGCAAGAGCGAGAGAGAGAGCGAGAGCGAGAGAGAACATAAATGATGAGTTAGGGCAGTCAGTGTAATCTTGATTTAAAAAAAATAAAAAATAAAAAATTAACCAGAAAAACTATAAATCACAGAATTATTATATAATTGTGCTAATTGAGATTATTAAACCATTAAATTCCACGTGTATTAACATAAATAAACCTAATCATTCAAACACATTCGTTTTAAATTGGCTCCTTGTTAAATCGCATAAACATTATTTATAATATTTTATAAACTAAATACATTTTATAAAAATAAAAATAGATGTATTAAGTCTCCTTTGCAACGGTTTAAAAACAAAGAGAATTTAATGGCGGTGTATTTGCATTATCACACTTCTTTTCTGTTTATTACACAAGTGGAACGAAATCCACGGAAAAGACAAACCAACTCATTTGTCGTTATTAAGCACAAAGACAAATGAACCATCAGCCAAAATTTCACAAGCATGACAGGACTAATTGCCAGTTCCTCCAATTGTGGTTTAAGCCAGAGCTGGTTGAAAATCTGAGATGGGTGTGTAATTTTCTTCTGTGTATATGTAGGCTGTGGTTGTGAAATGTTATTTAGATTTCAAGCGGTAGACGCCTTTGATATATCTGTAGGCACCTAATGGAGCATTGTTTCGCTGCACACTGAAAAACATGGGCAGGCCCAGACAAGAGCCAACAAAACTCGGGGTTCAGTTTCCTGAGTAAAAGCAAGTGCATTGTCATTACGGTGTGCCACATCACAACGGTTAAATTCAACAATGAAGTTGCTCGGATTTAGCAAAAGGTGTGAGCAGACACAGAGCAGCACTCAACACGCTGGCTGTATACCACAGTTTCTACCACAAAGTAGCAAAAAGAGCTAGCGGTTTAGGATATTAGCAGAAAAATGTTGGACCAGATTCTTACACATATGCAAAGACCAAGGCTGCTTTGCTTGAGCTGAAAGTCTGAGCAACTTGTGGGCCAAAGAGACAGAGATCACATAAAAAAAGCCCGTTATCAGATTTTATGATGGCATTTTGTTTCTGATATATTGGTCTCCCACATCAAGCAGATCTTGTATGAGTAGAAAAATGACTGCCTTGGGGTTGCTTTCCAAGATAGCCGTGCCTTGATGACTTTTGATTAAGAAAAAGGGAGTTCAATTCTTGTTGATATTAAAGGCAAGATTTTAAAAAAATGATTAAATGATTTCATTGTAAGGCTGTTATCAGTGCAGGAAGACCTGTAGAGCTGGTATTTCATCCACATATACTTCTTTTTTTTTTTTTGCTGTTCTGCTACAACATTAAGAACATTTTTTGGTAACACCAAAAAACTAAGAACCACAAGTGATGCCAATCAATCTAGCGAAAAGTAAACCAGGTGGAACTATTGGTACTGGACTGGGGGATAAAGAAGAAAACACACACACACACTTCCCAACCGTCACCCGCTACATTTATTAGTAGCGCACTGGAACATATTAGTCATGTAGAAACTAGCAACAATCCATGAAGATATCAGATTCTAAAATATGCGTTAGCAATGAACTATATAGTCAAATATTCTGAAATCTGGAATTACTGCATACTAGAGAGCGTTTTCATTTTCACTAAAAGCTGACAGGATCATCTGTGAAGGCTTCACTGTGATAATGGCATATCAAGGCTGCCAGAGAGGAAGAGGAAGGCAGATACCAACGCCTCACGCTGTTAGCCATTAGATCGTGCTCATAGTCACACGACCTCTTATTTTTTATCCAGGGAGCAATAGGAAAGGTTAATTATTACATCTCTTGGGGACAAAACAAGGAGAGTAAGACTTCAAGGGACGGACACTGAGGTAAAGTAGTCCCAGAGGGCTACTGGAAAGTGGGGGAGGGGAGGGGGGGAGGAGTCGGATGACCGAGCAGGGGGTGGGGGTATGACAAGGGTTGTGTGTGTGTGTGGGGGGGCTGTTAATGCAGCGTAGGCTTAATTACAGGATGCATGCACTTTGAGAAATTTATGGCATGGTGCTTCTCAAAAGAGCTTCCTCCTAGTCAGTCAGTCTCTCTCTCTCTCTCTCTCTCTCTCTCTCTCGTTTTCCTAATGGAATTCCATAAGTGTCTCCTTCTCATTTACAAACAGTCCTTCCTTTTCCCAGCATGCCAAAGCACATCAGTGGATACTTATCAGCTTTGGTGATTATCACAATCAAAAAGAATTTATAAACCCCCTCCTGCTTCCTCCAAAAAAAATTCCATAATTCCTTTTTAACTGATGCTGGTCTAAAGCTGTTAAACACACACACACACACACACACACACACACACACGTCAATACACATTATTGAATATATGCCTTGAATGCAAAAACAAAAGCATTGAAGCTTTGCACAGGAATACAGCAGAAACCCTGAGACTATTCTGAACAGCGTTATCTACACCAATGCAGCAGCCAAAGCTTGTTAACGTCGAGCTCCAAAATAAAAACCAAATCGACTCCTTCATTGTTCTGCATGCTTCCCTTCACACAGCGCAGGCTTTATGACAGGATATTTGGCAGGATATTTGGCCTGCCAACATCCTAACTTTTACAGTGGAAACACATCCCTGGACCAAGGACAAACCATCCCCATGTATGTGCTGTCATTAATGGAATTAGCTGTGTGATGGAAAACATTTACAGAGCAAACCAGATGTTAGCTTGTTGGTCTAATAAGCGCAATGGCTTTCAAATTTTATATTCTAATTCTTTTTAAAAACAATAAATAAATAAACACACACAGATGCTGAAATAAAGTCAACAGACCACAACACAGGGCAGATTTCAGTGTAATGCAAATACTTTTCACACAAAGCTTTATGCTACAGCTGCTAGCAAGATAATTCGGTAGTGTGACAGAAGTATAATTAAACCAAGACCAAACCCTATATCTTAAGTAAACCGAGGGGGGAAGAAAAAAAATCCTACAAAAGAACCAATATATTAAAGCAGTAATTTGCCTTCAGAAGATTATCCAAATCGCTAGCTACCTAACTTTGCTAGCTAAGTATTCAAATATATTTTGTGTTGACAGTGGCTAGCTGTTAGCTACATTATTTAGTGTTAATGTAATACAGCACTATTATGTCTACATTTCAGTAATATTACTGAAATAACTACATATCAAAGACTGTGATTTTATAAGATCATCTTCATTTCTGTGGTATCAAATATAACACTATTTTTTGGTTCTTTGTGTAAAATTTTTTGTCACATTTGATCTTATGGGAGAGAGGATAAAATCTATGCTAGTTGAATGTCTAATTAAAGCAATAATATTTTTCACACTCCTATGCAGGCATTAGCTTGGCTGTTTATTTTAAGTATAATTATAATATTTATACTGACTCTATTTTACTCTCTCACACTCTCCCCTGATTGGCTGCTGGCTCCTGCCAGTCAATATAGAGTCAAATTATTTTTTGTGCCTGAAGTCGAACTGGAAAATACAACTGTCTTCAATCTGAACCAATAACCTAACTACTTAGGCTTACTACTACAGCATCTCAGCTACCTTGCTATACAATTAAGTCGATTTGCCGGATAATTAAGTTTATCTATCTCCATCTCTTTCTATCTATCTATCCATCTATCCCCATCTCCATCTATCCATCTATCTATTTATCCATCTATCCACCTACCTCTCTCTCTCTCATATACACACTGGTCTAAATACATAGCCATTCAGTGAACACTATACATACACACACCTATCTATCTATACATGTATACACATACATATATAGAAAGACAGACAGATAGATGGATGTGTATTTATGTGTGGCAATGTATTCGATGTATTTAGACCAGTATAATACTTTTTGTTTGTTAAAATGTATATATAGATTGTGTGTTTGTGTGTATAGATAGATAGATAGATAGATAGATAGATAGAGTGTTTTAACAAACAAAGCATAATAAAATTAATAAACTGGTCGGAACACAGTATTTTATTGTAGAAATACACCATGTGTACATCAATGCCGTTCAGTGAACACGAATCCATCACCATGGTCACAGAGAAGGCCCCTCAACACGCTTTTATGACATACAAGACACCGGTGTCGAAACCCTGTAACGGCATTTCACACCTGCCATACGCAGCATGGGGGAAGGGCAAGAAATCAACCGGTGAGCCAGTTTCAGTCTTACAGAGCGAATTTACTCAACATGCCCCAGAATCATAATAAAAGAGGACGAGAACTCCAACGCTGAAGGGCGGGCAGGCCCTGCGAACGTCTCTGCTAAAAGGGAGAGGCATTGTGTGAAAACAATAGCGCTGGCTTCCGTAACCATGGCCTTATTCTCTTCAACTGAATCAGCAGCACAGACAGGGCTGTAACAAACACCTGCATGGTGCGAATGTTACTGTGCGTGTGTATCACGGTATCAGAGCGAAACCTGAAACTCAAAGATCTGCACCATTTAATAATTCAAATCACTTTGGAATTTGGCAATCTTGCAAATCAGACATTAAACAAGACCGTTTTAGCTCCTTGCGGGGCAGGAAACGAAATTTTAAGCAGTAGCGGTTTTGCGTCTTTTCCCGAGAGAGGTACAGTACACCTGCAGCCCTGAGCGGGGAATGAGTTGGCACAAAAAAGAAAAAAGAAAAAAGAAAAAAGAAAGAAAAGACGACCGAGCCTGGGGCCTCTTTAATTTTTCGCAACCTCCATGAAATTCTGAATAGGCAGATAAGAGACAAAAGAGGCTCAGATAAGAGACAAAATACAAATGAATTTGCAAATTAGCACTCTTTCCTGTGCTTCATTCGTACTGCCTGCAAATTTCCTACAGTTTGTTTACGTTCTGAGCTCCCAAAAACAACAAAAAATGAAGTTAAATGCTCTGTTTTTCCACCCGATATAAATGTACAAATTTCATCATCGAGACAAGTGTAAGGATGCAACTGTTTACACTGAGAATTAGACAGAGACCAAGTAAAACTCCTGCATTTTCACTTCCCTTTTTTTTGTCTCAATATTAAACAAAAAGGGGGAAAAAAACCCTGCTTTTAATGTGTTATGATGTGCAAAAACAAGCCAAGAAGGAACTCGCATATTAATAATCAATGGCTTAGTAAGGCTCTTGTGGCTTGGCCTTTCAACCCCCTTCCAAATGTCACAAAACCTCTTATTTGCATCTAATGACATCCTCCCTGCTCCCAAAGCCTGTACAAATCAATCAATACTAAGATGGACAAACGATTAACCTCGGACAGACCCCCAGTTCATCATTGAAACACTGACTTAACTGTATGTGTTGGTATTTTTTTTTTTTAATAAATGGTAGATTCAGTTGTACCTCAGATCCAAGGTTCTTTGGAGTTTTTAAAAAACCATATATTTGTGTATATTCGCTTCCTTTCTTCAAAGTCCTTCTTCCTATTACGAACAATGTAAGAAAATTTGAGGAAGATCCCAAAGACCCCATTTTGTTTACCTCTTCAATTTTTACCACCACCTTGGATTGATAAAGTGCTTCTGTCAAGCCATGACATTTTTCGAATAGGTTATCATGTGTTGAAAATTTCAGTCCAACACCAAACAAAACACCATATTTTGGAGCTAGATAAGGGTCCAACAGATATCCACCAGGATATCTACTTAAACACAGCTCCAGCCCTTATACAAGAGGCTGATTACTTGCTGTAGGTGTGTTAGATTTAGGGTTGATTTGCACTTTGTACAGCAATTTGAGAACTAATTACGCTTACATAGCTAATGAACAAAAGGCTAAACATTCCGAGTCGCACAAAGCTAATCTAAGACACAACTGAATGAAGAAATTCAGTGATGCCACATCCACACAATGTGCATTTCATGCATGTTACAGCAGAGGATGTGATGCACGAGGCAAAAACAGGAAGGAAGTTGAACGCAAGAAATGATCCTGAGTAAAGTAAAAGGCACAGCAAGCCCAGGAAAACTGCTGTGCTAAGCCTCGGTGCCTTCTTTATTTACGTTCCAGCGGATCTCCCCATCTCTTTCTGCTCTACGCCGAACGCCTGGCAGTTTTTCAAACCGCAGGTTATGTGGCTCTGACGTCAGCCTGGCTGCTGCATGCGGAATACTTCGCATGGATTTGCTGCCAGTGAGCAACTCCTCATGGCAGTGTGTACACTTTGGCAAGAATTCAACTAGGGGAGAAATCAAATGGACTTTTTCCCAGGTCGTTTTGCACCTTCTGATCTAAACGCAGCTTCCTTAAACAAATCATATGAAGATGTAATGGTCACAATATGATTAAAAACACATATACACAAGGCGTTAAAACACGGATGTGGAAGATACTAGGAAATACTAGCACATTTTGTCCATATCAGAGGTACATCAGACTGCTTTCAGATAAGACCTATTCCCTTTTCTGCATGTTTCTCACAATAAGCATTTTATGTGATCAGTGTCTGATTTCTTCAAGAGCAGCATTTCTAGTGAGTCATCTCCCTTTAGTTTGGCTGCATGCTGCGAGTGTTCTGAGAAAAGCACTCAGTAAGAAACCAGAGTCAGAGGAAGAAATCAGCTACATGACAACAAAGTGACAACGGGTAAAAAAAACAAAAAAAAAACAAGCGGTTTGTGTCGATCACTGAATCTTAAAACTCTATATTTACAAAAGAAGATATGAAATAGATACTAGTCAAATATTATAAAAATAAATAAAACAGTTTCAGTTATGCATCATGAAAATGAGCCACACACACACACACACACACACACACAGAGTATAATATCTAATTTAGTGCAATGGTTTCAGTCGGCGCTGCCTCCTGCTATCCACCTCAATGCATCAATGTTTAATACAAAAGCCTTTAAATGGGAGCTCACCGGGGAGGGAGGTGATGAATTTTTAAAGACATGTCTGCTTTACTGTCCATCTGGGCTCCATTTGTCCTACTGCGGATATTTACAATACAGATGAGACATCAAAGGCCGTTTCTGCCTCCTCTTTTGCCTCAGAAAGATATGCGAAAACAATCATTTTAACACTTCTAAAATTTTTTGCTTGACGCAGATAGCAGAGAACAGACTGGTCACATGACTGTGTGTGTGTGTGTGTGTGCGCATGAGTGCACTTGCTCCAGTGTCATGATCTACAAGCCGTTGTGACGAGCTCATAGCTAAAATCGTGACTCAACCAGAGAGTGTATTTTGCTTCAAAAGCGATGATGACCATATGCAAACTGAAGTTATATGTAAAACATGTAAATGGCAGGTGGCAGCGCAAAGAGGAAACACTGCATATCTTTACAGTCACCTCAAGTCAAAGCATAATTCGTATCCTGCAAGCTCTCGGTCACAGAGAGAAAAAAAACCCACAGGCTATAAAACACTTTTTAGCCAAGAAGACATGGTGAAGAATACCACAAGCAATCATCAAAGCAATCACAGAGCAATCATCTACGACAGGTCTCTGGTTCAACAGGATATATATTTTATATTATATATATAAAAACATAAATGTACATATAAAGGTAATTTGACACTTCTCGTTATTATCATATTTTATATACATTTTTGGTGTATATATATCGCACTGTGTTTATAATCACGTTATAACAAGTCATTGCATATCACATTCTTCTTCAATATATACACACAATTTTTCACCACAGCAATGTTAAAGGTGTGCAAAAGTAAATGATTTTTTAGCATTTATAGAAGTTGTCTCCAGCTTCAGACTCTGGATAAAAAAATAAAATAAAAAAGTGTGTGTGTTATGGTTTCTCTGCAACGTGACGAGCAGTGTTTTTTATTCTTGTTTTTGTCTTATTGTCTGAAGAGTGAAGGAACAATGGATTGTTAATATCTACTGTAACGTAATTGATGACAGGAGCGACAGGTTGTCTTGCAAATCTTTCATGAAGGTAACGGCATAAAATATAACAAACAGTTAAAAAGCACTAACAAATGTTAAATAATTCAGATTGGAAGTCACTGCAGTTTAAGAGAAACACTACACCATGATATGCTCAACATACACCGTGGATTAATTTCCTAAAAACAGCACAACCCAGTGTGTGTTACTCCTAAACACAATGCGATAAATATACACACTGATCAGGCATAACATTATGACCACCTGCCTAATATTGTGTTGGTCCCCCTTTTTGCCACCAAAACAGACCTGACCCGTCCTGCACTGTGTATTCTGACCCCTTTCTATCAGAACTTCTTCATCAGTTTGAGCAACAGTAGCTCTTCTGTTGGATCAGATCACACGGGTCAGCCTTCTCTCCCCACGTGCATCAATGAGCCTCGGCCGCCCATGACCCTGTCACCGGTTCACCACTGTTCCTTCCTTGGACCACTTCTGCTAGATACTGACCACTGCAGACTGGAAACTGCCCTGTTGTTTAATACCTGATTTTTTTTTTTTTTTTTTAAATGAGATAAAATTGTATTTAAAATCTACTAACACTAGAATGATTTTTGTCACAAAGGTCATGTTTGATTTTCTTTTCAGTCACTTGCGAGGGGTTTTCAAGAATCCATGTAGTAAGCGGTTGCATATTTGAAATGGAGAAAAAAAAAAGTCAACAGTCTATAAAGCAAGGATTTGCTTAACCAAAACCACAAACTTGGCTCACGAAAGGCTTCGCCAACAAGAGTGAGTGTAAGCCTTGTTGAATGCAGCCTGTTATATTTTGATAGCAATTAAAAAAAATCACTTTCTTTGTATTCATTTAGGAACATGGCCAGGTCTGACAGCACTATCAGAAGAGAAAGCTTTATTTAATAGGACCGTATCACGATGATGGACGCTCGCTGGACGAACCGATAATCTGAAGCCGAGAGATTCCTCTGTTTTAATGGTTTGCTCCATATCAGTTTCCCCACTTGTGAAATTGAATTTTGTCATGTCTAGCCAGAAAACATTTGGGCGGGGTTCCAACTGAAACGTGCCGAGAGACACGCTGGCGAGTATTGGCAGAGTCTGTGTCCAGAGTGACAGATTATCACTTTCCCCTCAGGCACATTCCTATCCGCTTCCACCCACCTGCCCAAAATAAACTGCAGTGCATTAACCCTTTCCTTTCCAAAACCCACACACTCAATACACTACTTTAAAAAATCACCACACACACACACACACACAACATAATGCAACCTTTATTGGACATGCTTACATAAGCAGCCACTTACGATTATGTAATATTATCTCAACAGACTTGCAGCCCCTTATTAACAGTCACCAAGACCCATGTGTTCTGGCGCCAGTATGATATGAAGCTCTATCTCCATAGCTTAAAACTGCAGTACCATCTGATCGCAATACCTTCTGATTATCTCTAGTAAATAGGTTATGAAGAAACACACAAACTGCCTTGAGGTTTTCTTATTAACAACACGAATCCTTTTCGGTTCCTCTAATAAAGCACTGAACCACAACACAAGGTTTGACAACAGCTGCATAAAAAGCGAGACTCTGGGCAATGTGTAGACATCATAATTGCAGTGTGAGGTTTTCTATGCACACAGTGTTTAAAGTAACAGAGTTTAACACCACATGGCATGGCATGTGACTCTAGCCTGTATCTTGAATGCATAACCATAAAACCTGCCATCAGCATTGCAAATATGATTTAATTTAGAAATCTGGCATGAGATGTATTAAATATCACTTTAAGTGGTTGATTTAAGCAAAAAAAAAAAAAGGTCTGTAATGGATTTTTAAAGAAAATCATCTGTGTGTTTATAGAGTTTCACAGTTAGAAATGAATTAAAAATCGAACTACGGTGGCTGAAAAGTGCAAAACACAATAACAAATCCGACAAAAACACAAGGAAGATTCAGACAAAGCAGAATTTTTTTGCGAATGGAATTTTGACCTCTGATAGGACAAGATCTCTGGTCACTCAGGATCTACAGGAAGTCCAGCAGTATCTGCAGCAGTAGAAAGTGGATTGGTGTGTGTATGAACACAGCTCTGCTCTTATAGCGCTCCTTACATCCTTTAATCTGGAATAGTTTGGTCTCCGAAACATTCCTGGTGTGTTTTTAGAGATCACAAACTAATCTTTACTCCATGATACACTATCAGTATATCCAACATCACACCATATTCCTCACAGTAGCGCTGAATGAATTCCATTTTCTCATAAACATAAATGTTTCTTTATTTTCTTTAAAAGGTTTATGGTTGCACTATCGAAAGAAAAATGGTTTAAAGTGAAGTGTGAACTCCACACAGGTACAAGAAATAAAGTTAGATACACAATTTCCTACTGCCTGTATATCCTGAGTGACAGATGTCTCGTCCAATCAGAGAGAAGAATTTACTGTTCCTACCTTTTCCTCTTTGTCTGAATCGTCCATGTGGTTTTTTTTTGGATTTTGTTTTGTACTTCTTGGCCACTGTAGAAGAACTGAGGGCAAGATGTCCATCACCACACATACATTACAATGGAATGCTTTTCTTGGTGTATCCCAGCTAAGGGAAGTTGGGGTCAGAGCACGGGAGCAGCTATGATACAGTGTCCCTGGAGCAGAGAGGGTTAAGGACCTTGCTCAACAGTGGAGCTTGGTGGTGCTGGGGCTTCAACCCCGATCCTCCCATCAACAACCCAGAGCCTTAACCACTCGAGCCACCACTGCCCCGCACCTGGAGTCCACTCTTTATTTCATTTCTAAAAATGTGAAACTCTATACGTTCTGTTCTGAACGTTTTTTCTTGCTTTCAATTCACCCATGAAAAATAGACTGATGATTTAATCATCCGATAAAACAAAAAAAAAACAAAAAAAAAAAAAAAAGGAAAAGCATGCATTTCCACCACTTCAGAATGTAAGGAAAGAGCAGGAGGGTGTAATAATATTCCCAGCTGTGTGGTAGGAAACAGATTGCTGGCAGGAGCAATTACAAAAAAAAAAAAAAAAACCCAGCTCAATGGTGGATTTCATGGTTGTTCTCCAATAACGTGCAGAAAGCAGGATATCTGTAACTAAAATAGCATGATATTTTCAACATGTGCAACGTCAACATTGCTGAGATCTTTTTTCTCTTTCACACAGTCTTAAAGTTTTTGAAACATCAGTGCATTTTATTGGACTTTGAGTAAGTAACCTACAGAGAAACCCTGCACCCTTTTCTGCATGTTTTTTCCGTAATTAGTATTTTATGTGATCAGTGTCTGATTTCTACATTAGCTGCATTAGTATTGAGTCATCTCTCTAGTTCAGCTGTAATGCAGCGAGTGTTTTGCGCTCCCGCTCCCGCTCATTCTGAGAAATAAGAAAGCAGAAAAGTACATTTCTTTCTGTTTGCGCTGAAGCAGCCACAGGACGACAAACGAAAGGTGAAAAACCAACGGTTTGTGTCAGTCTTCTCTTTTCTCATCGTTGAATGCGATCTAAAAGTACTTATTAAATAGAATCTAATGATATATTTACGAAGACCTAGTCAAATATTGTACAACCAAAAACACACACACACACGCGATATTCAGGTGCTTGTGCAGAAAGCAGGGGAAAAAATAAATAAATCAACAGTGCATTTTCAATATAATCTTTTTACCAATCGGTGGTGTAACGTCTACGCTGCTGACATGTTCATGACACAAATGAACATTTCCGTTGTCTCCCTCACAGAAAACAAGTTTTGTTTTGACTAAAATAGTTGTCTAACACTTTTAGTTAAGTGATGTTAAATACGTACGGTTCTAATGTTAGTGAAGCCTAATATACATAAAATATACATAACTAGTGACGGTGCCATATGAATCTACGCAAGAGTGTTAACAGAGTAAGTTAATATTGTAGAGCTCAAAAACCCCAGACTCTATATGTCTCTAATCGGCTCATCTACTGACAAGGCAGAGAGAAAAATCACTGCTTTTGGCTGATTACTGGTAACAGCGTGCTTTAAAATGAAACGTTGTCGATTGTCAGAACAATGAAATAATATCCATCATTTTTTTCTCAAATTCAAGGCAGATTTCTGAAAATTCAGCAACTTTGAAACACACACACACACACACACACACACACACACACAAACATACCTGTCTGAACTGCTCTTCATAGGTCCAGTCAGTGTGGTCCTGGCCGTGTTGCTGGCCTTGAGAGGGCGGAGTTGGGAAAACTGGTGCTCGCTGTTCAGGTTCATGCCCCGATCGCGCCTTCAGCACCTGAGAGTTAGGATGGAGCTGACGATGAGGCAGTAGCAGGATGCCTTGACCCGGGTTGACGGATTCGCGGCTCATCTGCAGGCCTTCCTCGGCCATGTCGTCATCGTAGTCGTCTTCCATCTCCCCCTCAAAGTCGTCCTCGTCCCATTTCTGCTTACTAGAATTGATTGAAATGTGGATTATTGATCCGTGCAAGCTAAGGCATACAACCCGAGCAGAGAAAACTTTGATAAAGTAAACTTCTGTAATCATTATAAAGTTTATGATTAGTCAGATGCTGGGATGCAACTAAACAGACTCGTACGAATGAATGAATGAACGCTTTTGCCGTAATCCTTATCCTTAACAACAACAACATTACTGTGTATCATATACACAATGACAAGCAGTTGCCTAGTTACAGCAATAATGCTTTAATCTTTACACTAAACCAATAACAAATACACAAATTAGCCTTGGCAATTACGACCACACATACATTTGCTCCTCCTCGTCAGATCCCATCATGTCTTTGTAATGCTCCTCTCCCTCCTCCTCCTCCTCGTCTCCATCACCTTCATCCTCCTCTCCAGCGGTGCTGTGCTCGGACCTAGGACTGTCAGGCATCGGCCGCCTCTGCAGTCCGGCTGCGGCGGCCCTCATGGCTGCCAGAGCCGCTATCTGAGCGCGCTCCGTTTCCGAGCTGGAGCTTAGCTTCAGCTCATCGCTTGCAGGGGAGGAGCTCTGAAACGAACCTGTCTGCTGCTGCTGCTCCATTTCCATGAGCAACCTGGCTCGCTGTTGCCTGTGCAAGTTCTCCATGACTGCCTGCAGCTTCATCTCCAGGTGAACAGGACGCTTAGAAATATTGCTTCCTTTGCCCCCCTTCTTCACCAGAAAAGCACAGATCAGGTTTTTTTTTTTTTATTCTAACGGATACAGCCTTCACCCTGACGACCTCGAAGAACGGAAAGCAGCCTCACAGAACTCCGGGAAAGGTCTTCTACTTCAACCTGAGGATTGCCGAAGTTGTTAAGACACTTCAAACACTACAGACGGAAGCAGGCTTTAGAGAGGAGACGCTCCATCCGACGCTGAGCGGTGAGCTCTAGCAGAGCCTAGATAAGAACCGTAGAAAGCGTTAGAACAAATGATCCTAGAATTTCTCAATGGTCCAATAGCATTCTTCTCTTTTAACCTGTTCTATATGGCATATAAGAAAAAAAAATAAAAAATTATATTATATATATATATATATATATATATATATATATATATATATATATATATATATATATATATATATATATATATATATATATATATATATATATTCTGACAAATCATCAATCAGCATCAATTACAGAAGATATATTCTATATAAATAAATGACAAGTCATACGTGTATATGGATATCAGACATCACACACAGAGCATGTGTCATTAATATTACCATAATAACAAACTCTGTTTTTTTTTTATTCATAGCTGTGTACAGATCCAACATGAAGTGGACTGGGTGACACTTTCCAAAATCAAGTCCACGGCTCTATGACGTGAATGTAATGTTGACTGTAATAACACCTATTATTGTTCCCATCTTGCCTTCTGAGTATCCTCTTTCCCCCTTATTAGCTGTTGTTCGGTGCAATTTCAGCTAATCGCTAGGCTTATGATTTCATCATCTCCAGACATTATTACAGCGTCATGAGATTCAGTAAAGCTAGTATTTATAGGCATTACCCAGTCATTCCCCATCTGTGCGACAATTTAACTTCAGAATATATTAACAAGAGGCACACAAAAGAGCGGACCTTTTCCTTCCTAATAAAAGGGAATATGAGCTGGAGTAATAAATCTGGAATGATTCGTGTGGGTGTTTTGAACTCGTCCCTGTCACATACATCATGTGTTCTTACTTTCTGTTGGTGTAGACGTTCATTAATGCGATCTACCGAATGCATGTTCATGTTTTAACAAGCATTCTTTAGTATACTAGGGTTGTGCCATATTGGATCATCCGTGACATTCTGGGAGAATTTGTCTCAAGACAGTGAAAGACAAGAAAGTCTTGAATTTCACCATTTTCATATTGTCAGTTACATTCTTAAAGCAAAAATAAATATCATGAAATATCGCAATATAGGTTTAAACTGTATCTATCGCCCATCCTATGTATTTATTAAGTTACTATACACCGATCAGGCATAACATTATGACCACCTGCCTAATAGTGTGTTGGTCCTTGCCAAAACAGCCCTGACCCGTCCTGCACTGTGTATTCTGACCCCTTTCTATCAGAACCAGCATTAACTTCTTCAGCAGTTTGATCAACAGTAGCTCGTCTGTTGGATCGGATCACACGGGTCAGCCTTCTCTCCCCACATGCATCAATGATCCTTGACCGCCCATGACCCTGTCACCAGTTCACCACTGTTCCTTCCTTGGACCACTTTTGATAGATACTGACCACTGCAGACCAGGAACACTCCACAAGAGCTGCAGTTTTGGAGATGCTCTGATCCAGTGGTCTAGCCATCACAGTTTGGCCAATTTGGTCAAACTCGCCCAAATCCTTACACTTGTCCATTTTTCCTGCTTCTAACATCAACTTTGAGGACAAAATGTTCACTTATTGCCTAATATATCCCACCCACTAACAGGTGCCATGATGAGGAGATCATCAGTCTTATTCACGTCACCTCTCACTGTTCAGAATGTTATGGTTGAACAGTATATCAGCTAATACAATATTATATATATATATATCCATTTATCTAGCTTAATAGTTTTTGGTCAAGAGAAAAAAACATTTTAGTCGCACAAACCTACCCTGGATATTTTGGGACATCAGTGACTTGTATGCATTCTAAACACTACTTACTTCCAACAACAAGAAAAAGTGCACTAGAAGAACTCGGATGACGCATTTATTCGACTGAATTGTGGAATGTTAGCATGGACACTTCCTGAACTCAACTCTCACAGCTTTGCTTACATTGAGGAAAAGAGGCGAGGCTACCAGGCGCCGATGCTGGATGAGAATAAAATTTTCATGATGGCCAACGACACACATCTTACAAATGTCCTGTTTAAATTACCATATGTGTTTGCCAACGACGGACAAAGAGATTCTACTTTCAGTTGAAAAAAAAAACCTTTGTGCACTATTTGAGACAATACGACCTTTCTAAAATACCCTAGACGATTGAGTTTATAGTGTATAGTGTAAGAGTATAGAGTATTGCATGTCATCAGGATGCAGCTTTTCGAAATTGATTGCAAAAAAAAATTGATAAACGACAAAATCGGGGCGAATCGTTATCTTTAGCACCTCAAAGTCACATAATTGTGTACACAATAAACCATTAGGCAAACTTAACGTCTCAAAACAATGACTTGTTTTCACCCCTATAGACTTCATGAACTTAACACACACTTGTGTCTGTTTGCGCATGATATTATTAACTTTTACCTGTGTTATTCTTGAAGTGTAATTACACGTGTGTATCCGAGAGTCTGTATATTTTAAACAGTCATGGCCACCAGTTAACACACACACACACACACACACACACACACACACGCACACACACCTCATTTAAATGAATGTTTAAATTTTTCCCTATGCAAAAGTACACATTTTAAGAAGAGCTTCTTTTTTTTGCTTAGTAAATCAGAGCTGGAGTCTATTGGCCGATTCGGTCATCAGACGGGATAGTTTTAGTTTGGTAATCCTGCGACGCTGAACATAAATCTAATCTGTTGAGAAATTGTCTTCCCATAACATGAGAAAGAAAACAAACACAGAGATTGTGAGATCCGAGCAAACAGGACAAGAGATAAGCAAGGGTCTAATTCCACACATATACAGACCCAAATCCACATCCCTTAGGCTTTAGTACAGTCTACATACACCTACACACACAACCTGGGCAAACTAGCACACGAGACACATCTCAAATCACCGGCTAGCACAGAGACACTTTATTTGACCAAACTGAGTGGCCTTTTTAACAGCAGCCTGAGAGGACAAAAATAAGTCTGTGAGTAAGGATTCTAATTATGGCACGTGAATATTAAATAAAGAGCAAGTGCTAGCTAAATTAGTGGCTGAATGTTTACCGTGTTGGCCGGCTTGCAAAGGCTGACTGTTCTTTGTTTACACCAGTCACTCAGGCCTCTGTTTACGAACAGGATGCAACGTCACAGTCTTTCGACTGCACTCCTAACCAGGGGGATATGCTCAGCCGTGAGCCACACAATGAGAAACACAGCCGCAGCACAGCGGTACAAAGCGGTATGTGAGCGTGAGAGGAAAATCAAACAAAATAAAATCCCCTTTCATTCACTCGACTCTAGACTGACAGAAAGCATACAGTAGCCTTTCACGTTTCTGAGCGCACCAGCGCTTGTGGAAAGTGAAACGATCTCACCGGTGTAGCATGAAGTCGGAGGATTACCGACACGTTTAAGAGTCCAGAAAAGGAAATGCTCGTTGGATTAACATGTATAGCAGTGCATATGTTCAGTAATCTAATTTATCTTTAGATGTTTTCGTGCACCCTGGAGTGTGTCATGAAGTGAAAAGTCACTAGAAAAAGGCAGGCACCATGACAGTTTCCTCTAAATACACAGAGGAACACGTTGTTCGTGAGGAGGGGAAACAGAAATGTAAACTTTAAGGGCAGAAACCTCGCCTCAAGAAACTGAAGATGTCTGTCTGGGGGGTTCGGGGGGGAGGGGTTTCTGCTACTATCTAACAAACTGTAGCTTCAAGCTGTTAACCAAAAAAAGTCTGCTATAAGGAAACGGGCTTAAATTAAACGCCTCCTGATAACGCAACAAATGAGATATTCATTTATTATATGAACATGCTTATCAGTGTTATGTTTTCTCTTCAATGCAATACTCAAAGCTTTTGTCTTAAAAACCAGGCATGTCATAAGCTCAATATAATGTACAAATCAGCGTTATTAAAAAAATGCACGGTTTCAACAATGAGACAAAACAGCAACAACACTGTAAGGGTTGCTAAACAGCGCATTTTTCACTTTCACAGCCTAGAGGGCTATAATCACATACAAACACATTTTGGTCCATTTTTCATTGCGAAGGAGGACAAGGTTACAGTGATCAAGACGAAAACAATATGATTGGGATTCCAGTTTGGCCGGCTCGTCACAATGAGCTCAACCTATTTCAACAGACTTCTAGAAACTGAGACTATGTTACAATCAGAGAAACAGAGGCTTTTCAATGCCACGAGCACAAGCAGAGACCAGACTCTGGAGGTCATCTTCCCTGCTTAAAATAACAGAAGTCTGAAAGGATAAAGAATTTGGAAACGGGTACACCTGTGGACACTGGCTCTATTCTATATGAACATAACATCCTTCAGGAATCCTTTTCGGTCAAGGACAATTCCATGTAGGATGAAAATAATGCGACTAATATCCCAGAATGTTTATTGATCAAGCTTGTAATTTAGCAATCAATTTCCTTCCAGTGTGAGGCAAAAGAACGCCATGCTCAATATCGCCACTGTTGCAGAAATGTAGCTGAAACTTTCCAAACTGCCCAAGTTTTCCTTTACACATCGTTAGTTTTATGTAACAGCATTTTCCTAAGGAAATGTTTTTTTTTTTAACTCAAATTAAGCTGGAACGTTCTCTTCTTATGCGGCATGTTCTCAAAGAACAAAAAAAATCACTGCTTTCCTCGTCCTGTCTCTTGGCAGGAGCACAGACATTCGTGCCAAAACCCTCACGTGTGGATTATCTGACTCATAGCCAAGCCACTTGCCTTCCGACTGCAGCTGTAAAACATGCACACACCTTACTCAAGCTAAATCCTCTGTCTTAAACATGGATCTTCTGGTAATTATGTTAATTTGTAAGATGTCAGAACCAAAGATATATATATACATATATAGAGAGAGAGAGAGACAGCCTCTTAGAGCTGCTGGACCAGAAACCTGATGCGTGGTAACATGCCAAGTGGAAACCTGTTCAGCAAGCTAGATCGAGGATTTGCGATCCAAAACAAAAAGAAAAAAACCTAGAAATCAGATTGGCTTGAAGGTAGACTGCATTGATTGTCACAGATGGAACAATGTTAAGAACCTCGGGGCAAAATGCCAAGGACCTGCTGTTCTTATGTACTGTCTTATCACTAAGAAAAACCACACACTTCACCCGCTTTACAGAGAAGGGAGGGAAAAAAAGCGCGCTCTTGGCTAAGAAACAAATACTACATAGGCACGTTTTCATCCTTAGAAGTCGGCCTTATTTGAATAACAAAGTCGGATTAGGCAAAAGTCCCTTGGCCAGATTTCAGATGGAGATTCATCTGTCGCTTCTCACACCTCGAGGTGTTTCACCCTAAAGTGTACCCATCAACGGTACAGCCACCGCTGCAGACAGCCAGCTAACAACTCACTAATTATTGCATATTAAAGACACGTTCAAATGACACTTAGATACTAGTTTCTCCCAGGCTCTACTATCTGACACATCAACTTTTCACTTTCGTAATGAATCAAATTCAAATACGCGACAAGCTTATCAGAAAATGATCACATGAGGACATGATGTCCAAACACATTACGGTTCAGTGAGATATTGCCGAGTCAAAACAGATCCCGAGAACACAGAATCGTGAAGGATGATTTCACAGCCTTCGGGGAACCCAAAAGTCCCGGTACGGCTGAGACAAAACTGCAAACAGCTCATGATACACATCTTACAAGTACTTACTCTTGCAAATCCCGTTAACTGTTCAATATCATATAATATTTACATTCAGCAGGTTTCTCTAATTGTTCTAATTGTATTATATTATTATTATTATTATTATTTATTTATGTTTATATTATATACATACATACTTTTACTTTATATATATTTTTATATACACAAATATTTGTATATGTATATACGATAGGCTTTACATAACTATTGGTGTTTTTCATAATTTATCATGTCTTTAATTTCTACTATGATCCTTTTTATTCTTCCTATTTTACTATGCATATTTTTATTACCTATATCCCTATATTTTTCTTGTCCACACACTTTAAATTCTTTCTCCAAATGTAGGACAGTCGTAATAAGCATTTCCCTACATGTCGTACTGTGTATGATTTTGTATGTGACAAATAAAATTTGAATTTAATTCTAATCCTGATTCCTTTATGCTGGCTACTCATCCATGCAAGACATGAACCGAGGTCCGACTTGACGTGGCTAACGCGTCGCCATAATGAAAAAGGCCAAGTCTGACATTTGAATCCATTCCATGCATCGCTGCATGAACAAGTCTTGTAGTGCACTTTTAACAAGGCACACCATTCATTAAACAGCCTTCATTATGCACCCTGGCTCTTAAAAGACCTCGACTTGATCTCCACACGCTCCTCATCAGAGACAGAAGCCTTGTGTGTCACTGAAAATTCATTTCTTCTTCTTTGTTTAAGGATTTTATGAATATAGGTTGAATTTCAAGAGGCAAATATGTATATTACATCAAAAAAACATTCCAGTTGCGTCCCTAATGATGTAATATATACACTGCCTTCACACTATCGAGTGTGTGAATTTTATAAAGGTAATATCAAATAAAACAGTATCAATATTTACTAACCAAAGCTATAAGCCATTTTAAAATAAATCACATAACAGGAGCTCATTTAAAAGACAAATGACCACCCCAGTGTTGTCGG
Source organism: Hemibagrus wyckioides (assembly GCF_019097595.1). Classification (NCBI taxonomy): domain Eukaryota; kingdom Metazoa; phylum Chordata; class Actinopteri; order Siluriformes; family Bagridae; genus Hemibagrus; species Hemibagrus wyckioides. The sequence goes on from NC_080719.1 coordinate 23,740,605, forward strand.
CCATCTTGAATTTTTTTCCCCCTCATACAGAGTGACCACCTGTAGTAGCCCTGCCCCTCTTCTGTTGACTAAACAAAACACACAATTTCTTCTTCTTCTTTTTGATGGAATAAATGCATCATCTTGTTCGAATTTCAGTGTTTCAGACTATTTTGACTACAAAATGGTGTCAAATTTTGCATAAGCAGTAGCAGTAGAAGTAATGTGATTTGGGATGCACCTTATTATTTGCTATTCAAGGTAATTCGAGAAAAATTGAATGCAAAAAAAGTAGACGAGCACAAAAGACCAGACGTGTGATCAGATTTTTCACTAACATTGCACAGGTACACCTCTATCGTTACAGCTTTTCTTAAGAAAATAAAATCTCAGTCTGTTGAAAAGCATTCAAAGTGACATCATGATCATGACAACACACACACACACAAACACACACACACAAACACACACACAGAACCTGACTCATCCTAAATTTCATTAGCTATCTTATGACAGACAAGACTCGTTCTTAATCAGCACTGATATCGAAATCCAAATCGGACAAAGCAAAGCACACAAACAAATAAATAAATACACAGGAGGAATAAAGAGATGGAAGATATTCATCCAGATCATAAGCATAAGCAGGAAGATTACAAAAACAGGTGTTGGCGTACATCACCTAATCACATTCCTATTACAGTTAGGTAAAAATAAGGCAGGTGCAGACTGGAGCACTATTATAATGCACATTTCTGTGTAAGCTGTTTGCAATAAACACTATACTATATATATATATGTGTGTGTGTGCATGAGAGCTGCAGTCGGACCACGTGGAGCTCAGATACATTTCCTGACATTCTGTTCACGTCACTACATTATGTTACATTTATATAATACGTGACAGAAACAGGAAAACTTACCATCTCATCCGATCACTGCTACATTAGACATTTAAAGCCTGGTATAGTAATATCAGAGGAGTTATATTATGTTAAGACGTAAACAAGGTAGTGTATGCAAAGCTGAGTCAAGCTTTTCTCTTATCTACAACTTCACACGGGTTTTTTTTTTTCCAATTTCGATGGAAAATTAACCAACAATCAATACACCACTTCCCCAACCAGCAACTAACCAACTAACTTACAGATTTCAAACAGTGCTAGGAAGCACGTTTCCTCTATAATTTAGTCCTCTGTCCATTCTAAGCCACATCTGACCGTCCGCATTTCTCCACAAAGGGCTCTTAATGTTTAATATACTGCCTGAGCTTTGTCAACCGGTTTGTGCTGGCCAATAGGGCAGGGCTGTATAAATATATCTGCTGTCCAAAACCCGCTTACTATCGTAGTAAGTTGTGGGTCAAAATAGTACACCAGCAAGACATGCAACCGTAGAAGCCTGAGTCCTGTTCACACACACACACACACACACACACACACTCACTCACACTCACACGCTTATTTACTGGATTATATTTTTTCTATTTTTGGTCGAACCGATTCGAATCAGTGGTCTAAATGAGTTAAATTAATGCGAAATGCTCAAATAAATAAATAAATAAACAATCAACAAACACGACTGATTAAGTACCCCCCCCCACACAACATAAATAAAAAAATAATAATAATAATAAACACAAATAAAAACTATTTATAAACCGAATTTTAAATTCCTCACCAATTCAGCTTCCGTTTTGTTTTTCGCACTCTTGGGAACCGGAAGAAACATTCCTGATCCCCCCCGTGCAAAAACAAGGCTGCGCGTGACGTCCTGCGCCTTATTCAATAATATTCAATCTTCTTACAATGAAGCCTGGAAATATAGCTGAACACCTAACCTCCGTGTAGCAAGATTAATTCGGCTTGATTTGAACATACGAGGTAATTTGGTCTTAGTGAGGCATCTTTGACTAATCTGAGGTGTGTCCACAGCCGTTGAGTCAAATCATTGGTCGACAAACAGCATTTAGATGCAAATTCCAAACCTGTGATTCAGAGGAGGCCAGGCTTCCCTGATCACTAGGGCACGGCGCAATTCCTACAATTTGTTCAAAGCGAAAAAAAGTAAATAAAGAAGTATCGCGTAATTTACTTTAAATGTGTAATTTGCTACTTACAAATCTTTCATTCTCACATCTACAAAACACCATTACAAACCTGGATCATTTTTTTTTGTGATATTATGTGTGTCTCTGTGGAATTAACGTTTTAGATTTAGATCTCACATTTGGTGACGTTCTCTAGATGGTTCCTGTCGCGTATCGTCAAGCTTTCCTATCAGCGTTCGTGCAACTTCCCGAAGTGTAAAGAAACCCTGTCAATTACGTTAAGTAATCCTGATATAATCAATATATTGTATATCGATATGTGTGTATAGAAGACGAAGAAGGACAAATTATTGGGATTGGGCTCAATATGAGTGTGGTGCTTATCGATTTTTATATGGCAGATCGAACAAAATAATTTCATTCAAAAAATTATTGAATTTCACAAAGTGACAAATATTTCAAACAAATTTTGTTTTGATTTAAGTTTTATATTTGTAACACAATTCATATGCATTAAACGACAAAATTAAAGTGGTGTTAAAAAGAATTGTTTATCACTCACTCACTCATTCACTCACACACACTCACACTCACTCACTCATTCACTCACACACACACTCACTCACTCACACACTCACTCACTCACTCACACACACACACACTCTCACACTCACTCATTCACTCACACACACTCTCACACTCACTCATTCATTCACTCACACACTCTCACACTCACTCACTCACTCACTCACTCACACACTCACTCATTCACTCACACACACACTCTCACACTCACTCACTCATTCACTCACACACTCACTCACACACACTCACTCACTCACACTCATTCACTCACACACACACTCTCACACTCACTCACTCACTCATTCACTCACACACACACTCACTCATTCACTCACACACACACTCACTCATTCACTCACACACTCACTCATTCACTCACTCACACACTCACTCATTCACTCACACTCACACTCACTCATTCACTCACACACTCACTCACTCATTCACTCACACACACACTCTCACACTCACACACACTCTCACACTCACTCATTCACTCACACACACACTCTCACACTCACTCATTCACTCACACACACACTCTCACACTCACTCATTCACTCACACACACACTCTCACACTCACTCATTCACTCACACACACACTCTCACACTCACTCACACACTCTCACACTCATTCACTCACACACACACTCACTCACTCATTCACTCACACACACACTCTCACACTCACTCATTCACTCACACACTCACTTTCACTCACACTCATTGTGTCTCATTGTAATCTATCTATCTATCTATCTATCTATCTATCTATCTATCTATCTATCTATCTATCTATCTATCTATCTATCTATACTTACAGTGGGTGACTCTCACGTGTACTTTTTTTAATCACAGGCATGAGATGCTGTTGGTTTTATGGCGCCACCTAGTGGAGAATGATTTCTAACCAGAATTCAGAATCACCATCCAAACATACTGTATACTGTACATAAATTCGACAACATTTATTTTACTAATAATTTATGACGTTTTATAATACTGACAAATTTATACTAAATTTATACTAAATGTGGACATTAGTAGATTTCACTGGTTAACATTAAACTGTGATTACTAGACACAAGAATTTCTGAAATGAAACATTCACTTCAATTAAAGACAAAAGATAGGAACAGTCTCAAATCATTTATTTCACATATCATTCTTGATATCAATATTTGCACTTATAGAAATAACAATTATTTTTCAATAAATATTTCTATTTAAGTTTTTAATGTACACTCAGTCATAACATTATGACCACCTGCCTAATATGTCATATGTCTGCTGTCATAGCTAGTCTTGCCGGAGTCCCTGCCTGCACTTTACACATAATTCTACATTGTCTTTAAGCATCACATGATCAGAAACTTAATATCTTTCTCTTTTCTCTCTACCTTCTCTGTCGAGCTATACACCCCACTCCTGAGCTCCCAGTGTTTGTCAGTTTCCAGTGTGACCGCTGCCCTACCCCTGGTCAGAGTCTCGCCGCTTGATGGTGCCCACTGGTGCTGTGGATGGATCTGTGTGGCCCAGGAGACAGCCATGGACAGAGCCACTTGGGGACTTTCACACCATCACAGATCTGCCATTTCATCTGTCAGCCCATGACAGCAAAGAACTAGTGTTTATAATGACCTTAGAAACTACACTGACCTAATAGTTCCTCATGGTCATTGATTGCTGTTGTAGAAAGGACATTAATCAGCTACAGTTACATTATTTTCTGTTTAGTGTCACCCAAATGAGGATGGTTCCCTTCTGAGCCTGGTTCCTCTCAAGGTTTCTTCCTTTCCATCCCAGGGAGTTTTTCCTTGCCACCATCGCCACAGGCTTGCTCATTAGGGATAAAATAGGATAAAATAGTCTAATTATAGAATTTAATAATTTATTCTTATTTCTAGTTAATTAGTTATTTTTTATTATTATTTTTCATTTTCCCCTCCCCTTTCTCTGTTTTCTTCTTTTGTAAAGCTGCTTTGAGACAATGTTCATTGTAAAAGGCGCTATACAAAATAAACTGAATTGAATTGAATTAATATCATGTTGGTCCCCCTTTTGCTGCCAAAACAGCCCTGACCTGTCCTGCACTGTGTATTCTGACCCCTTTCTATCAGAACCAGCAGTAACTTCTTCAGCAATTTGAGCAACAGTAGCTCGTCTGTTGGATCGGATCACACAGGTCAGCCTTCAGTCCCCAAGTGCATCAATGAGCCTTGACCGCCCATGACCCTGTCTCCGGTTCACCACTGTTCCTTCCTTGGACCACTTTTGATAGTTACTGACCACTGCAGACCAGGAACACCCCACAAGAGCTGCAGTTTTGGAGATGCTCTGATCCAGTGGTCTAGCCATCACAATTTGGCCCTTTTGGTCAAACTCGCCCAAATCCTTACACTTGTCCATTTTTCCTGCTTCTAACATCAACTTTGAGGACAAAATGTTGACTTGCTGCCTAATATATCCCACCCACTAACAGGTGCCATGATGAGGAGATACTCAGTCTTATTCACTTTACCTGGCAGTGGTCATATGGCCTGATGTCCAGTGTCTTCGTCCTCCACAGCCCGTATATGACTGACTTCAGCCTATTTGCACTAAGTTTTAACTATTTAACTAAAGTTTTAATTGACCATAATAACATTAATAGTAATGGCTGCCTGACGTACATCTCATTGCTACTCTGTTAAACCTAAAAATATATCTGTAATTTTAGGTCTGCTTCCTTTGTAAAAAAATATATTTGTTTTCTTCACAGAAAACAACAGAAAACAACAGAAAACAAAATATCCAATTTTCCCCAAAGGTTCAAAGGTCTCTCTCTCTCTCTCTCTCTCTCACACACACACACACACAGATAAGATATATACGCTACGAGACATCTACTCTATGACACATAGTGCATCTCAGTGTTTCCGTTGGCGTTTGGCTGCTGGGCAACGGTTACACGCTGTTTAAAGCAACAGTGACAAGTCTTCTTGAAGGCCTTGCGGAAGTTGGCACCCATAAAGGCGTACACTATGGGATTAATGCATGAGTTGCTGTAAGACATGCAGTGTGCCCAGATCTTCACTTTGTATGTGTAGTAGTTCTGACGGAAGTGTGGGCTGAATGCCTGTGCCAGGATGAACAGCTGGATGGGACCCCAGCACAGAATAAACAGCTGTACAATCACCAGCACCATACGGGATACTTTGGCTCTGACGGCTGTGCTGCGTTCTGTCTGAACCTGGAGCTGAGAAGTCAGAGTCACTTGTTTTAACGACGTTACTATTATTGCATTGATTTCTGAAATTAAGCATTCACTTCAATTAAAACAAAAGATAGATCATTTTTTTCAAAGATACATCACAGTTCTTGATATCAGTATTATTAATTATATTATTGATATCATATGAAATTACTGATATATATATATATATATATATATATATTATATATGATATTATTATTATTACATTAAATCAATTATTTTTCAACAATTATTTTTCAATAAATATTTCTATACATACAGTGAGGGAAAAAATGATTTGATCCCCTGCTGATTTTGTACGTTTGCCCACTGACAAAGAAATGATCAGTCTGTAATTTTAATGGTAGGTTTATCTGAACAGTGAGAGGCAGAATAATAACAAAAAAATCCAGAAAAACACATTTCAAAAAAGTTCTACATTGATTTGCATTTTATTGAGTGAAATAAGTATTTGACCCCTTTGCAAAACATGACTTAGTACTTGGTGGCAAACCCTTGTTGGCAATCACAGACGTCAGATATTTCTTGTAGTTGGCCACCAGGTTTGCACACATCTCACATCTCAAGGAATTTGGGCCCACTCCTCTTTGCAGATCCTCTCCAAGTCATTAAGGTTTTGTGGCTGACCCTTCAGCTCCCTCCACAGATTTTCTATGGGATTAAGGTCTGGAGACTGGCTAGGCCACTACAGGACCTTAATGTGCTTTTTGAACCACTCCTTTGTTGCCTTGGCCGTGTGTTTTGGGTCATTGTCAGGTTGGAATATCCATCCACGACCCATTTTCAATGCCCTGGCTGAAGGAAGGAGGTTCTCATCCAAGATTTAACGGTACATGGCTCTGTCCATCGTCCCTTTGATGCGGTGCAGTTGTCCTGTCACCTGGGGATGGTGTACTTGGGGTCATAGGCAGCATTCCTCCTCCTCCAAACACGGCAAGTTGAGTTGATGCCAAAGAGCTGGATTTTGGTCTCATTTGACCACAACACTTTCACCCAGTTCTTCTCTGAATCATTCAGATGTTCACTGGCAAACTTCAGATGAGCCTGTACATGTGCTTTCTTTAGCAGGGGGACGTTGCGGGCGCTACTGGATTTCAGTCTTTCACGGCGTAGCGTAGTTCTTGGTGACTATGGTCCCAGCTGCCTTGAGATCATTGACAAAATCCTCCAGTGTAATTCTGGGCTGATTCTCAACTCCATGAGGTGAGATCTTGCATGGAGCCCCAGACCGAGGAAGACTGACAGTCCTTTTGTGTTTCTTCCATTTGGGAATAATCGCACCAACTGTTGTCACCTTCTCACCAAGCTGCTTGGCGATGGTCTTGTAGCTCATTCCAGCCTTGTGTAGGTCTACAATCTTGTCCCTGACATCCATGGACAGCTCTTTGGTCTTGGCCATGATGGAGAGTTTGGAATCTGATTGATTGCTTTCTTCTGTGGACAGGTGTCTTTCATACAGTTAATGAGCTGAGATTAAGAGCACTCCCCGAGAGTGCTCCTACTGTAATCTCAGCTCCTTACCTGTATGAAAGACACCTGGGAACCAGAAATCTTTCTGATTGATAGGGGATCAAATACTTATTTCACTCATTAAAATGCAAATCAATGTAGAACTTTTTTGAAATGTGTTTTTCTGGATTTTTTTGTTGTTATTCTGCCTCTCACTGTTCAAATACATCTACCATTAAAATTACAGACTGATCATTTGTGTCAGTGGGCAAATGTACAAAATCAGCAGGGGATCAAATAATATTTTCCCTCAATGTAAGTTTTTTAAGTGTTGTATTGTACACCGATTAGGCATAACATAATGACCGCCTGCCTAATATTGTGTTTAATTAATTTTACATTTTTGTTTAAATGATTTGTTATATTTTATATTCTAGTTTTGCATTTTTATTTAAATTGTATTTCTTATATTTTATATTCTACTTTTACATTTTTATTTCCATCATAGAACAGTCGTATACAAAACGTCACTATATGTCTTTAAAAACTGTAAGGCAGCAATCCTACACCGAGTATAAACATCATTCTGGCTTGGCAGATAATCTTACCTGATAATTATTGTCAACAGGTTCCACAGCCGGCCGGCCCATTTGGTACAACATGACCAGATAGCACACGCAGATGGTCACCAGTGGGAGCATATACACAGCCAGGAAGTTGTACAGGATGAAGGCTTTCTTGTGAGTCGTTGTGGGAAAAATCTCAGTGCAGAATACCTGAGGACCAAACCATTCTCCGGCTAAAGTTCTGGTGTACAGTGGCACTGGCAGAGACACCAAGAAAGATCCTGAATGAGACACAGTGAGATAAGCAAAAATATCATTTGAAATGTCTTCTAGTCAAGGCAAGTGGACGTAAAGAAGACTAGAACAGACAGCTTGACTTATTTATCATTTACAGCAATCATACCGTATACTGTGGTCAGTACTTCACTCTGAAACACATTCAGTATTTTGGATGTATCTTAGTAATTCTGCTTGCAGGAAGTCCTGAGTGAGGAGAAAACTACAAACCTATCCAGATCCCCAGGTTCACCACGGTGGCAACTCTCGGCGTGCGACACTGCAGGGAGCGCAGCGGATACACGGTGACATACCAGCGATCCACACTCATCACTGTCAGTGTCACACATGTGGCCTGTGCAGATACCTGTCACAGATATACAAATGAACACCTTTCACACTGCTCATATACTTTAACATAATCCTGTTAAGCTGTTCATAATCTGACATTTCACACTGTACACATTTGACAAAACAGTACAGGTTTAACATCACAAAAGGACTGCTAGCTCTGTTTCAGTGCAGGGTTTAATAACTATGGGGTAAAAACGTTCCTCTACCCAGGGCAAAAGCACGGTTTAAACGACAAACCAAACACTAAACTGGGGTTAAAAAGCCCCATTATTTGTTAACCTTCATGCTTTTTTGGGTCAAATCCATCCAAACGCTCTACCCCGGTTAGAGTTTGGTCACTTGGTGGTGCTCCCTGCTGCTGGGGATAGATCTGAGTGGACAGCCTGTGACCCAGGGGACTGCTGTGGATAGAACCACTTGGACACTATCACACCGTTTCTGAACTGCCAGTGCATCGGTCAGCTTTCAGCAGGAAGGAATTAGAGCTAGAACTCCACTGACCTATTAGTTCCTCAAGAGCTCTAGGTTGATGTTGTAGAAAAGACATGATCAACATTTACATTATTTACTGTCCCATGTCACCAAAATGAGGTACACCTGCCTCACATGCTCTAAATATATATTATATATATATATATATATTATAAATAACACAATATTAAAAATCATATCTGTTTAAGAAACTCTGTGATTTGAGACCTTGGACATGACCTATGACCCGAGTCGGTGGATACTGACCGCTAAATAAAGCAGAATATAAAACAAGCACAATCATATTCTTTATATGAAAGAACTGTGCTGGATATTTATGAACAGAACCACGGCTAAAAGTCCAGAAACTGACCTGCTGAATGTAGCTGACGAATTTACACATGAAATTCCCAAAGATCCAGCTTGGTAAAGGATAAAGTACAGCAGTGAAAGGAACACAGCAGATCAGGAAGGTGATGTCCGTCATCGCCAGGTTAGCTGTAGAGAAAATCTATTCAGGGTTAGGGTTAGGTTCAGAGGACAAGGAACAACACAACTACATCACATTAATCCTCAGGGAACATTCCCACTGAGAGAGAGAGAGAGAGAGAGAGGGAGGGAGAGAGGGAGAGGGAGAGAGAGGGAGAGAGAGGGAGGGAGAGAGAGGGAGGGAGAGAGAGGGAGGGAGAGGGAGAGAGAGAGGGAGAGGGAGAGAGAGAGAGAGAGAGAGAGAGAGAGAGAGAGAGAGAGAGAGAGAGAGAGAGAGAGAGAGAGAGAGAGGGAGAAACAGAGAGAGAGAGAGAGAGAGAGAGAGAGAGAGAGAGAGAGAGAGAGAGAGAGAGAAAGAAAGACAGCGAGAGAGAGAGAGAGAGAGAGAGAGAGAGAGAGAGAGAGAGAGAGAGAGAGAGAGAGAGAGAGAGAGAGAGAGAGAGAAAGACAGCGAGAGAGAGAGAGAGAGAGAGAGAGAGAGAGAGAGAGAGAGAGAGAGCGAGAGAGAGAGAGAGAGAGAGAGAGAGAGAGAGCGAGAGAGAGAGAGAGAGAGAGATAGAGACAGAGAGAGAGAGATAGAGACAGAGAGAGAGAGACAGAGAGAGAGAGAGAGAGAGAGAGAGAGAGAGGGAGAGAGAGAGAAAGAGAGAGAGAGAGAGAGAGAGAGAGAGGGAGAGAGAGAGAGAGAGAGAGAGGGAGGGAGGGAGGGAGGGAGAGAGAGATGAATAAACACAAGAAAGAAAGAAAGAAAGAAAGAAAGAAAGAAAGGGGGAATGAATAAACAAACACAGAAGAAAGAAAGAAAGAAAGAAAGAAAGAAAGAAAGAAAGAAAGAAAGAAAGAAAGAAAGAAAGAAAGAAAGGGGGGATGAATAAACACAAACAGAGGAAAGAGAGAGAGAGAGAGAGAGGGGGGGGGGGTGAATAAACACGAGAGAGAGAGAGAGAGAGAGAGAGAGAGAGAGAGAGATGAATAAACACAGTAGAAAGAAAGAAAGAAAGAAAGAAAGAAAGAAAGAAAGAAAGAAAGAAAGAAAGAAAGAATTCTCACCTATATAGATATTTGTGGCTGTCCACATTTTCTTGTGTTTGGAAATCACGTACAGAACCAGAGAGTTACCGAACAGACCCAACACCATGATGAGCGCGAAGACCAGCGGCACGAGCCAAGCGTCCACCAGGTAGGGCATCGCGGGCACGAGCGCGTCTTCCTCACACACACCCGGAGAAGGACAAGACTCGTTGCTAGAATTAACTGAGCCGTTCATTGTGGATTTGTATCCTTGTGACTGTATCACGATACTGTGAGGGGAGTGTGTAGTATAACCGCCATGTCGCTCGGACACTGGTGTCTGTGTGTCTCTGTGGCTCAAACCCGAGCGCGCGCACTTTTGAGCGCTTAGTGGATGCCAAGCGAATCTTTTTAATGATTCGAATCTTTTAGCTCGATTCATCATTCAGACAGTTCAACACAACAGCCGTGTTCTGATAAACTGAGCATTATAAAATAAGGACAATACTGACCACTTTCAGAGGTGGACAGTAAAGAAGTACATTTACTTGAGTACTGTACTTAAGTACACTTTTTGAGTATCTGTACTTTACTTGAGTATTATTTTTTCTGGATACTTTTTACTTTAACTTCACTACATTTGAAAGACAAATACTCTACTTTTACTCCACTACATTTCTGTCCAGGTCATTGAGTAGAAAGTAGTTACATTAATCATAGGATGATTTTTTTCACTCTTGTAGCGTCACGTGTTGTAAAGTTCAGTGGTTTTCCATAAGTTTTTTGACTCAATTTCTCAATTGATCAATTGCTGACAAAATGGACGAATATATGCTTTGTATATTATACACCACCAACACATTGGTAATGATGTTAGTTAACACACAAAAACGTATGCTGTGTCCTAAATAGTATTCAAAAATAGAATTAGTATGCCCCAAATCGTAGTATACTGAAAAGAGTATTCCAAAAATTCCTGGATGGTCTACTACTTCCGGTAGAAATTCAAAGTGCAGAACAGTGCACACTCTAATGGGTAATATTGCCCACAACGCATTGTACACAGGAGGGAGGAGCCTGGACAATGGTGTAAATGCATATTAAAACGGTGTAAATGAATTGTGGAAATATATATAACTCTTTGTTAAAGCAGTGTTGCTGTTGGCTGGTTGTACAGCTACAGTTGTGTAGCTGGGTTTTAAATCAGGTTAGTTTTTTTTCTGACCAGTCTTCATTTACAGACCATTTGATTGAAATGTTCATGAGTGGATACACATAGATGCGTACAGGTACATGTCAAAATTTAGAATATCATGAAAAAGGTCAATATTTTTTGTTGCTCAGTTCAGAAAGTGAAACCCATATATTATATAGATTCATTACACATAGAGTGAAATATTTCAAGCCTTTATTTCTTGAAATTGTGATGATTATGGCTTACAGATAAGGAAAACCCAAAATTCTGTGTCTCAGAGAATTAGAATATTGTGAAAAAGTTCAATACTGGAAAGTCATGGTGTCAAACCCTAATCAGCTAATTACCTCAAAATACCTGCAAAGGTTTCCTGAGCTTTTAAATGGTCTCTCAGTCTGGGTCAGTAGGCTACACAATCATGGGGAAGACTGCTGACTTGACAGTTGTCCAGAAGACAGTCAATGGCACCCTCCACAAGGAGGGTAAGCCACAAAATGTCATTGCTAAAGAAGCTGGTTGTTCACAGAGTGCTGTATCCAAGCATATTCACAGAAAGTTGAGTGGAAGGAAAAAGTGTGGTAGGAAAAGGTGCACCAGCAAAAGGGATAACCGCAGCCTTGAGAGGACTGTCAGGCAAAATCCATTCAAGAATTTGGGGGAGCTTCAGACGAATCCTAGACATGGCCTACAAATGTCGCATTCCTCGTGTCAAGCCACTCCTGAACCAGAGACAACGTCAGAAGCATCTTACCTGGGCTGTGGAGAAAAAGAACTGGACTGTTGCTCAGTGGTCCAAAGTCCTCTTTTCAGATGAAAGTAAGTTTTGCATTTCATTTGGAAATCAAGGTCCCAGAGTCTGGAGTAAGAGTGGAGAGGCACAGAATCCATGTTGCTTGAAGTCCAGTGTGAAGTGTCCACAGTCAGTGATTTGGGCTGCCATGTCATCTGCTGGTGTTGGTCCACTGTGTCTTCTGAAGTCCACAGTCAATGCAGCCATCTACCAGGAAATCTTAGAGCACTTCATGCTTCCTTCTGCTGACAAGCTTTATGGAGATGCTGATTTCATTTTCCAGCAGGACTTGGCACCTGCCCACACTGCTAAAGGTACCATAAGCTGGTTCAATGACCATGGTGTTACTGTGCTTGATTGGCCAGCAAACTCACCTGACCTGAACCCCATAGAGAATCTATGCCACGCCGCATTGATGCAAAAAGAGGCCCAACCAAGTATTGAGTGCATAGAAACAAACATACTTTTCAGAAGTCTGACATTTCTCTTTGAAATATCCTTTTTTATTGATCTTATGTAATATTCTAATTTTCTGAGACACAGAATTTTGGGTTTTCCTTATCTGTAAGCCATAATCATCACAATTTCAAGAAATAAAGGCTTGAAATATTTCACTCTGTGTGATGAATCTATATAATATATGGGTTTCACTTTCTGAACTGAGTGATAAAAAATATTGACCTTTTTCATGATATTCTAATTTTTTGAGATGTACCTGTACTTTTTTGTTGGGGGTGGTAGGAGTGTGAAATTAAAAATGAAAATGATTATACCTGTCTTTTTTGTCAATTCAGTTGTTTAATTTCTATAGGTTTTGTAACATTCTAAAAGCTCTTAATTCCACAGATACTACAAACTGGTCAGTATATTCACTAGGTTGCTACAAAAGGTACTGTAAGTATTGCATACAACAATGCAACAATAATAAAACAATGCGTTGACATTTACTTTTGATACTTAAGTACTTTTAAAAATAAGTACTTCTGTACTTTTACTTAAGTAAAAATCTGTCTTTACAGCTTTTACTTGTAATGGAGTAATGTTTGACTGGTAGTATTTGTACTTTCACTCAAGTAAGGAAGCTGTGTACTTCGTCCACCTCTGACCACTTTATTAGGAACACTACACTAATAATCAGTAGAACCTTCATGGCATGGATTTAAGATGTTTCCTTGAGACTCTGGTCTTTGTTGACTTGACTGAATCATGCAATTCCTGCAGATTTTTCTGTTGCACTTTCATCTCCAGTTCTACCACATCCTAAAGGTGTTCTGTTGGACTCAGATCCCTTGACGGTGAAGGTCAGTGAAGAACACTGAACTCATCGTCATGTTCATGAAAGCAGTGCGAGACGACTTCTGCTTCATGACATGGTGCATTATCATGCTGGAAGTAAATATTAGAAGATGAAGGGAAGGGATGCACATGGGCAGAAACAATACTCAAATACATCACAGCATTCAAACCATGATTGATTCATATTAACACGTCCAAACTGTGCCAAGAAAACATTCCCCACACCATTACACCACCAGACTGGACTGTTGACAAAAGGCAAGTTGCACCCATTGATTCATGCTGTTGGTCCAAATTCTGACCCTATCATCTGTGTGCCTCAGCAGAAATCAAGATTCATCAGACCAGACTACATTTTTCTAGTCTTCAGCTATCCAGGGTCTGAGGTCACTGCAGCCTCAGATTTTGAGCTGCAGTTTTGGAGATGCTCTGATCCAGTGGTCTAGCCATCACAATTTGGCCCTTTGTCAAACTCAAAGCTCAAATCTTTACGCTTGTCCATTTTTCCTGCTTCTAACACATCAACTTTGAGGACAAAATGTTGACTTGCTGCCTAATATATCCCACCACAGGTGCCATGATGAGGAGATCATCAGTCTTATTCATGTCACCTCTCACTGCTCACAATGCTGATCAGTGTAAATGCCTCTACATGTGATATCCTGAGGTTTGGTATGATGTGGTGTTCCTAGAGGTGTACAGGCGACTCACGTATTCTCCCCGGTGCTCTCTTTGTGCTGGTCATCTTTTGTATATTTTTGCTTCTGTATTCCCTTTTGTTGTATATCAGGCAGTGTGTGTCTGTTATTATTCTGTAACGTGTCGAAAGCTTAAGAAACATATAAAGTGTAAATAAGAATAAACACATCATATTCAGAACTAAATAGATTTGAGATTTTATTCAAATGTAGGTACAGAGTCATTCATGCCTTGCATCACTCACAATGGTCATATAAATATGAAATAATTTTAACACCAATCATTTTGTTGCACAACTAAAGAAGCACACTTAAGCATCCTATGGTTCCTGGTGAATGTGCTATACTACCTCTACATACAGTGGAGTCCAAACATCTGAGAGCGCTCGTTTAATTTAATACAACGATCTTCAACACACATTATATTACTAACATCACCTTGAGAGAAAAGTAGAATCTCTGAAATACTGAGTTTTTTAGTATTCGTTTTTTCTTTTTCACTTCAATCACACTGTGCACTCTAGCTGCTCCACAATTTCTTCCAAATCCTTATGATCCATTATAGATCAGATCAATCGAAGTATCGTCCGAACACGTGCTTAGATCAGACATGAGCAGACATGATCTGACCTGCTTACATTTAAATAGCAACCTAGAAATAATGCAGAATCCTGAATATTAAATATTCACAATATCGAGTGCTTACTTTTTAAACATTTCCGAATCCTTCAGTTTTAAACAGGACAAAAAAAACCACCCTGATTTTTCATGTAGTCTCAGACTTTTGGACCTCACTGTTCACACATTATATTATATTTATATTACAGGTACAATAGAACAAGTGTAGATATTCTACAAAGGCGCCAAAGCCTAGTATTTACATCTAAAGAAACAAAATATGGAACACTTGGCTTGGTGTGAATAAAAACGTGTACAGAAACTCCACATTCATGAGGTTTGGTGCCTGAGAAAATGAGAGTCCATACACACGTACAATTTGGTTTGCGAAACTGATGCCCTACTGACTGGTCAGGTCTCTACAGATTCTTTTTTTATTCACAATGTAAACCACAGCAACCCTCGTGCTATGAATGTATGTAACGTGAGAAGAAAAGAAAAGACGTGACTGAGAAGATGGCATAGTGTAAGGCATAGTTGTAAGTGCAAGTCGGTTTGGATTTTTGGCAATTTCATGACAACAGGGTAAACATTAATGACGTCACACGCCTTGGAGGCTTTCTTAACTTTACACCGCCGTTATCCGTACCAAACGAGGAACCTACATTCGAATTATTTTTCATTTCTGTAAACAGTTGTGTAAAGTGATGCAGGATTCTTTTGAACACAAATGTAAAAAGTACAAAGCACCACATACAGCACAGGTATTGATTATGGAGACAGTTTCTACCTTACATCATTTCATGAGAAGGTGAGCATAAATATAAGAATTATTAAAGCATTAAACATGGCAGTTTGCTATGTATGGATGGCGAGTAAGGAAACAAAAACTGATGTCATTATAACATTCATTTTTTTTCCACTAACTATAAACATGACCAGAGTCAAGGGATTTTCAGCATCCTCCACATTTAAAGCCTCAGCTACTAAAATAGTTACACTTGAAACGGAAAAAAAATGTCTAAATGAACCATAATTAGCTTGAACGGTACCCCTATCTGAAGAACCTCGAGAAAGCAGGAACACTATGGTAAGAAGACATGTTTAATTATACTAAAGTCTATCAGCTGTGTCGCTGTTGCAGAAAGAAATACGTCAAGATGCTATCAGCAAGGCATAACACTAATACTTTTTTTTCCACCCCTAATCATGCAATCGTACAAAACGCCTACTAAACAATGCTTTTTAAAAAGCATCATGAGAATCAGGATCATTTAATTTCATTATGAATGAATGTGTGATTTTTTTGTAGTAAATATCTATCATTTAAAATGGACGGTAGCACCTATGAAAGCCCTTTTCTTGACTAAACAGTACATCTGCCTGGACGGCACTCAGAATTTAGACTGTGCTTTAAAGTTCGAGTTTAAGTTTATTTAAAGTTCAAGTAGCTAGTGCATGAGTCTAACAAACAAAGTGAAACAAAGCCTTTCTTTTGTAGCCGGAACAGACCAGGAATACAGACTGTTTATGTAAAGCTGCTTCTACGATTCATACTGGCCAGTTTGGTTGGCAGTGCGGGGATGGTGTCCTGCTCTCAGCTCCTCTGGTCCAAATAAGCCGAGAGCAATGGTGAAGGAGGGAGGAACCCCTCTTGCTTGTTGACGACCTTGGTCTGTCGTGCTCCATTACAGTCAGTACCTGTGAAATAAGACATGGACATCCACACTAATATGTTTTTGTTAAAAGCGCATATTTCTCTATCCGTTTTGGCCTTCAGTCCACGTTTTCCTGGGACGACGTTTTTTACTCAACGAAAACGCATCTTTTTGAAAACGCTCTCCAAAGTGGATAAATCTGAAAACTGTGTGTGGACTGTGAAAACGGAGGCTTTTGAAAAGGATGGCACATTTTCAGTCACGTGACGCAGTCAGCTAAGATGCTAAGCTTACATTCTAGCTCGCTTTTGCAACTGTATACTCCCGTGTTACTCACAGCAACAACTCCACCTCACTGTAAGTCCATTTAAAAAACTCTTCCTGCTTTTCCGTGACATACTGCTGCGACGTTTCAAAGAGCCAGAGAGTAAATAAACGCCAGGAAATGACGCGGGTGGAAGAGTCTTACATTTTACTCATACGCAACTTTAAACTTAAGTGTGTGAAAGGCTTTGTATGAAGCTTGCAAGTCAAAGACCATGTACATTAACACGAAGTATGGAAATGCCAAAGGTAGCAGTGCCAAAGCTACTAGTTTATTTATATTTATACTTATATCACAATCATGAACAAAAAACCCCTTCCAGAATAGGATTAGACTGGCAAATAGTCTTAGTCTTAGTAGAACTCCAAAATTGCAGGAAATAATTTCAGTGGAAAGAATCCTAGCATGAGAAATACACAAACATCTGATCGACTTACTGGCTGAGGCGAGGTCCATGTACTGACAAATGGCATGAAGCAACAGTCTCTCAAAACTGGTGAGAATAAACATGTTAGGAATGAAACGCTGCACTGTGTTGAATTTTTCCTCCATGAAACACAAGAACCATTACTGACCACTATCACTATCAGTGTTTGGAAAACATACCTGTTGCTCAGTTTGGCGACATATATAGATTGTGGGTGAGCTTCAAAAAAGGTCAGCAGGTCACTCTCCAGAAGCTCCAATGTAGTCTTCAATGGGACAGTGTACATATTGAGCACGGGGAACATGTGTACAGGATATTGTTCATTTGTACAATTTACAGAAAATACTTTGGTCTCACCTTGGGAATGTGTTTGCGTTTCAATGTAGCACGCAACTTCCGGTCAATTCTTTGGAAGCATTCCTGAGCGGTGAAGGCTGGGTTCACTGACGGGGGGAAAAAAATATAACTGTTAAATAAATGGCTGAGCGGATCATTTACTTTAAGAGACTTGCTCAAGTTCCTGGCAATGGCTTTCTGGTCTTTTGGTCGAGCAAAATCCTTAACCACTGAGCTAGCTCTGACCACAACTAAAAAATGTTGTGCAATTTGTTTAGGTTTATTCAAGTAAATAGGTGAGGAGTGAGTGAAGCCTCACACTCTCTCTGGTCTTTAGAGGCCTTGCTAGCGTTACTCTGTCTTGTTGTCTCCTCATCCAGCAGGGCCAACAGTTTCTCCTGCTCTTCTCCTGAGCGGTTCATGAAGTCACTCCAGTGCTGAGAGAGATGGGGAAAGGCTACTTTAAAGACACTATAAGATATTTAACCCGAATCACTGGAAGAGACCGTACCTCCATGTAGTTTCCGTTGGTGCACGCTTCAGTGAAAATGGTCGGCGAGGCTGTCTCCTGTACTTCGGTCTCATCTTTGGAACACTCATCCCGCTCCAGGAGATTGTGCAGGTAGCGAGCTGTTTATACATTAAAATAAAATATCAATAATTAATGATAGGATTAATCATAGCTTTAAAAAGGCAGATTTTAGGACAAAAAAATAAAAGTATGCCTGTATTGTTATAAAGCCAGTGATTGAGGCATGTATAATATATGCTTCCTGTACTACAAAGACACACTAAACCAAATAATAATAATAATAATAATAATAATAATAATAATAATAGCACTTACTGTTCTCCTGTCTTCTCAAACTTTTTTTACCCTTGGCTTTGGGGGTAAGGTCAGAGTTCCGTATGGCTTGGCTTATAAAGAACTGCTTCCTTTTGGCTGGAGACACGCGTTTGGCAGGAGAGCTGGGCAGTGAGGAGCAGCGCTCTTCAATCAGACTAAGAGAAAAAGTAAATATACAGACCTCCATCAGTTCCATTTCTTTAACACAACGATGAACTGGTATTTCATTTGTGACTAGTGAAAACTTTAAGCTGCTGCAGCCCTCCTTTCATAAACATGAAATTAATCTCCTTACTACGATGGCTGAGAAGTGCAAAACACAATTACAAATCCATAAACACAAGGAGAATTCAGACAAAGAGGAAAAGGTAGGAATAGTATGTGAATGGAATTCTTCCCTCTGATTGGACGAGACATCTGTCACTCAGGATATACAGGCAGTAGGAAATTGTGCATCTAACTTTATTTCTTGTACATGTGTGGAGTTCTGCCTTCACTTTAAACCTTTTTTTTTTTTGGGGCAACTTTGTTATTTTCTTTAAAAGATTTAAACATATATATTTATACTGATAGGAAAATGGAATTCATTCAGCGCTACTGTGAGGAATATGGTGTGATGTTGGATATACTGATAGTGTATCATGGAGTAAAGATTAGTTTGTGATCTCTAAAAACACACCAGGAATGTTTCGGAGACCAAACTATTCCAGATTAAAGGATGTAAGGAGCGCTATAAGAGCAGAGCTGTGTTCATACACACACCAATCCACTTTCTACTGCTGCAGATACTGCTGGACTTCCTGTAGATCCTGAGTGACCGATGTCTCATCCAATCAGAGGGAAGAATTTCATTCACAAAAACTATACCTACCTTTTCCGCTTTGTCTGAATCGTCCTTGTGTTTTCAGATTTGTTATTGTGTTGCACCTTAGAGAAAGCCTCAGCAATTCGGGCTGATTTAATTTTGTCTTAGAAGGAACTTCACAAGTTGTTTTTTTATTTTGCGACAGGAAAGTTTATTACATATTTAGGCACAATCATAGGCACAAATCAAGGTCCATAAAGACATGGATGAGTGAGTTTGGTGTGGAAGAACTTGACTGGCCTGCACAGAGTCCTGACCTCAACCCCATAGAACACCTTTGGGATGAATTAGAGTGGAGACTGTGAGCCAGACCTTCTCGTCCAACATCAGTGCCTGACCTCACAAATGCGCTTCTAGAGGAATGGTCAAAAATTCCCATAAACACACTCCTAAACCTTGTGGAAAGCCTTCCCAGAAGAGTTGAAGCTGTTATAGCTGCAAAGGGCAGGACAACTCCATATTACATTCATGTGCATGTAAAGGCAAAAATCCCAGTTTTGGTCTGGCTCACAGTCTCCACTTTAAATCATCCCAAATGTGTTCTATGGGGTTGAGGTCAGGATTCTGTGCAGGCCAGTCAAGTTCCTCCACACCAAACTCACTCATCCATGTCTTTATGGAGCTTGCTTTGTGCACTGGGGTCATCCCCAAACTGTTCCCACAAAGTTGGGAGCATGAACTTGTCCAAAATGTCTTGGTATGAAGCTGAAGCATTAAGAGTTCCTTTCACTGAAACTAAGGGGCCGAGTCCAACACCTGAATTCAATGATTTGGAGGGGTGTCCCAATACTTTTGGCAATGCAGTGTACTTTTTTTTTTTGTTTATCACCACAGCCAAGATTATCAGGGTGTATTTTTAGCTCGGGACCAGGGCTCAGACTAGACAGTGATTTATCATTTAAGCAGACATTTTGGCGTTAAATCATGTAATCGAGATAGACGAGAATACCCAGTGCATCGGTCAAACACTGTATTAAACAAGCTAGACCAGAGGAAACGCCTTGACCTATTTTTTTCTTCTGTGAACTGAAACTTCTCCATAGATTCCTAAATCTAATCTTCAAATGTAACTACCTTAAATAATATTTCTCATATGAAATAAATTAGCTTGGTTTGGTTAGAGTTACTCCGGCCATTAAATCATCATTCTGTATATAAATAAAAGCATAATTAGCCCATTAGCTAGCGGCTTTCTATCGTAGGGGTCAATTTAAAAGGCACATAAATACTGACAGCAGTAAATCTGAACATTTTTTCTTTTTCTTTCCTTTTAACTGATATTTTAATTTTAAGCAGCAACTACACCAATTATATACATTTAAACGATTTAGCTAGCAAAGCTAACGTCTGCTAAGGGTTAGCCATCTTGTTACCAACAACAATAACAATGTCAGGTTATATATTTTTTAAAAGCAACGCTATTTACTCACATTATATCATGTTCTTCATTACTGGCGTTACTGTTAAGTACAACCATCTCGAGCGGCACGGTTAAATACAATTAAATTGAAGTAAATATTAATTTGTCTTATGGTCAGAAAGCCGACTTGAAGGCTAACTAGCTGATAACAGCAGACAGGTGGGTTGCCAGATATAACATAATCCAGGCAACTCTGACAGAATAACAGCGTGTAACTATTTGTATACACTTTCTGCTTACTGACCAGTTCGTTATCCCTTGTATTCCTGTTTGCTGATCATTTAACCAGGCCAATCAATGAGATTTTGGTTCTGTGAGATTTTTGGTTCTGTGTCGTGTTTATTGTCTTAAATGTACAGTATATTGCCAAAAGTTTTGGGACACCCCTCCAAATAATTGAATTCAGGGGTTGGGCTCGGCCCCATAGTTCCAGTGAAAGGAACCCCACATGAGTGACCTTGCTTTGTGCACTGGTGTACACTCATGTTGGAACAGGAAGGGGGCATCCCCAAACCAAGTCGGGAGTATGAAGCTGAAGCATTAAGAGTTCCTTTCACTGGAACTAAGGGGCTGAGTCCAACCCCTGAATTCAATGTTTTGGAGGGGTGTCCCAAAACTTTTGGCAACACAGTGTATGAATGGATGAATGTTTTCCAGCACATACTAGCTAGATAGTCTTCCAATATAACCAGCATGAATTGCAATTCGGTCACACTGAGCTACATTTTTCATCAAGAATGACAGACTAATCTGGACTCATTAAAACAGAGTGATACTGAGCAACATTGCTCTGCCTGATACAGTCCATTGCCACACATGCTACAGTGTCAGTGCTGTGCTCAGAATAGTCCAACTTTCTAATAATATCTGCTCAGTCGTGGTGTTAGAGTTGTTCCTTTTTACTGATTAGGAACCCTGGTCTTGTCCCTGCACTCATAGTCTCTTCCAGTAAACGTTGGTACTTTGTAGGTGACGGTAATCCATAAGTTGCTGTGCCATGTACAATTTTTTTCAGCTGTTTTGTCAAGAAAAAGACCACTGATCGGTCATGGCCTGACACTGACATGGTAGTGGATTTAACCACACAAATTAAATGCTATATTGTGGTCCTATGGCTGTTCCTTTTTTCTTTTTTTTTTACTGGAGGACTGGATGCCAACCTCTAGCTCTGTATGACTAAAAATAGTCAAATTCTATAGAAAATTTTCTAGCATTCATGTTCAGCTTTATCTTAAAACATTAATCTAGTTTTGGGAGGCTGACTGTGAAAACAGAGGTTAACCTCCATCAGTAATAATCCACTGTGCTGCCGAAAGTTTTGGGACATCATGCACATGAACTTTAATGACATTGCTTTCTTAATCCGTAGGATACAATATAGAGTTGGCCCACCCTTTGCGGCTATAACAGCTACAACCCCACACCATAATTCCCCCTCTTCCAAACTTTACACTTGTCACAATGCAGTCAGGCAAGTAGCATTTTTCTGGTAAACCCAGACCCGTCCATCGGATTGCCAGATAGAGAAGTGTGACTGGTCACTCCAGAGAACATGTCTCCACTGCTCTAGAGTCCAGTGGCAGTCAGCTTTACACCACTGCATCCAAAACTTTGCATTGTACTTGGTGACGTAAAGCTCAGACACAGCTGCTCGGCCATGAAAACCCATTCCATGAAGCTCTCTACACGCTGATCTTGAGCTAATCTGAAGGCCACATTAAGTTTGGAGGTCTGTAGCTATTGACTCCGCAGAAAGTTGGGGTCTTCTGCGCTCTGTGCTCCTCAGCATGCGCTGACCCCGCTCTGTGATTTTACTTGGACTACCACTTTGTTGCTGCTGTTCCCCAATTGCTTCCACTTTGTTATATTACCACTAACAGTTGACTGTGGAATATTTAGTAGTGAGGAAATTTCACGAATGGACTTATTGCACAGATGGAAACCGATCATGGTACCATGATTGAATTCACTGAGCTCCTGAGAGTGACCCGTTCTTTCACAAATGTGTGTAGAAGCAGTCTGAATGCCTAGGGGCTGGATTTTATACACCTGTTGCAATGGAAGTGATTAGAACACCTGAATTCAATGATTTGGACGGGTGTCCCAAAACATTTGGCAATGTAGTGTATACTGCATTCCGAATATAAACTGAACAGAATGGCTTAATGTTGAAACTCACTAATGGGCAGAATATTTTTATACACAGTACTCGCTGTCCATATTTGAGACAAAGAACAATTCTGTTCTGTACCGAAGAACAATGTTCAGAGAAAAACACTGCAATTAAACGTAGTGCACATTTTCCCAGCAGAGAGCACAAAAAAGCACAGTGCTTTTAGGAGAAACATTAAATTGTCTTCAACTACTGGGTGACAAAGAAAAAATAAAAAAAAACTTTAGCAGGGTCACAGTGACCACATAAATAGCACGGGAAAAAATTGTCGAGTGATTGTGCTCGGGCTCAAAGTGATTGCTGTTGTCAGAGTGTCCCAACCTTCACTGCATTACTGCTCTTCCTAGAACACTTAAAACAGGACACGCAATCACACAGAAATAAACAAGTTTTTCCTCCCAAAGACTACTTCTCAGTCCTGCACCTGGAGTAGCATTGCAACACTAGTAGATATTAGTAAATTAGTAGAGTAAAAAGCAATCTGTGTGGATTTGCAACTGAGAAGCAAAACAAAACATACACCCATCAGGCATAACATTATGACCAGTG
Source organism: Hemibagrus wyckioides (assembly GCF_019097595.1). NCBI lineage: Eukaryota > Metazoa > Chordata > Actinopteri > Siluriformes > Bagridae > Hemibagrus > Hemibagrus wyckioides. Next base: position 23,764,290 of record NC_080719.1, read on the forward strand.
AAAGGTGACGTGAATAAGACTGATCTCCTCCTCATCATGGCACCTGTTAGTGGGTGGGATATATTAGGCAGTAAGTGAACATTTTGTCCTCAAAGTTGATGTTAGAAGCAGGGAAAATGGACAAGCGTAAGGATTTGAGCGAGTTTGATGAAGGACCAAATTGTGATGGCTAGACCACTGGATCAGAACATCTCCAAAACTGCAGCTCTTGCTGGGTGTTCCTGGTCTGCAGTGGTCAGTATCTATCAAAAGTATCCTTTAAGTCTTTATTTAGCATCCCTTAAGTTCTTTAAGTTGTGAAGCTAGCTTTGAGGGGTCAGGGCTAATTTGGCAGCAAAAGGGGGACCAACACAATGTTAGGCAGATGGTCATAATGTTATGCCTGATGGGTGTACATGTAAGCATACTAATATTCACACAAAACATGATGTCTGTTTTCAGCTTAGACATTTATTACAGTTCTTAAAAATATATAGGAATAAATAATAAGTGCAATATCATGGAGCTGAAAATTTGCACTTGACACAAATACTGAAACGTGAATCCTTGCAATGCCAGAATGCACAAATGTTCAGATATCAGATGATGATGAGCTTGTATTTTTCATATACTTTCATACAGCCTATGGAGGAGACGATGAAGATCTGAGCAAAATAAATACTTCATTTATAATAAAATAAAATAAAACAAACACATCATTTAACCTACTAATAGATTCTTCTCATGTAACTCGAGTGCATTTGCGGTTTTTGTTTTCCCGAACAAAGAAAGTGAACATCTCAGTGCATATCACTTTACATGTGCAATATACAACTTCTGCCATAATGATATTTTGATTCAAGAATACATTCCAGTGACACAGTTTTATCCTATGTGCATCCTACAGTTTGGTATTAAAGCTGCATCAGAGGTATGCAATAATAAGAATAGAAAAAAAATCTGACTTATTAAAGGCAGTTTCTGATCATAACATCATTTTCAGACTTATAGTTAATGATGAAAAAAAAATTCTAAAAAATAAGATTGGTCAATACTTGCACAAATATACATAGAGTAATGTAAAGTGCAATTTGTGTTATACATTATACAGGAGTTTTCGGACAACTAACAGAGTGGTCCTGAGAGTTCATAATATCTTCAATACAAGGATGGTAGTTTGAGATAAATACAGATGAAACTAAATTTATTATCATCAAGCAAAATATCAAGATCCAAGACAGAGAAGTCGCTCATGTCTTGACGACAAAAAGCTTGGTTATGTCTTTGCTCTGAGATTTCTCTTCTTCTGTGCACTTGATTCCATTAGCTGGGAAATCCATCAGAGGCTGCATTTGTATTTGCTGAGGTTGTTTTGTTTCGCTACATTTCCTCTCTTTAGTCTTCGACCCTGCAGCTCCTGGCTGACTGGATCTGGAGGACGATAATGGATGGGGTGACTGAGCAGCCATAACTTGAGACACTGACCTTTTAGGTTTAAAAGAAGTGGTTAGCAATGGAGAGAGAGTTTGACTGGAGTGCTGAGATGTGTGGGATTGTGCTGCATCTGATCCATTGTTTACAGCCACCTCTCTTAGTCGGTCATCATCATCCATTTGTTCCTTTGCAAAGTTGACAAACACCTGTGGGGAGAGAAACATCTCATTGTTAGTTTGTACACCAACATTCTGAGCAGTGACCGGTGAAGTGAATAAGACTGATGATCTCCTCATCATGGCACCTGTTAGTGGGTGGGATATATTAGGCAGCAAGTGAACATTTTGTCCTCAAAGTTGATGTTAGAAGCAGGAAAAATGGACAAGTATAAGGATTTGGGCGAGTTTGACCAAAAGGGCCAAATTGTGATGGCTAGACCACTGGATCAGAGCATCTCCAAAACTGCAGCTCTTGTGGGGTGTTCCCAGTCTGCAGTGGTCAGTATCTATCAAAAGTGGTCCAAGGAAGGAACAGTGATGAACCGGTGACAGGGTCATGGGCGGTCAAGGCTCACTGATGCACGTGGGGAGAGAAGGCTGGACCGTGTGATCCGATTCAACAGATGAGCTACTGTTGCTAACTTTATTCATCCCAGGGGGAAATTCCATTGCCATGTTACAGTTGCTCTAATGAAAATAAAAATATAAGAGAAAAAGAAAGAAATATATACACTGTTTTATAAACTGTAAAAAAGAATAAATAAATACAAATACTACACAAATACTGTACAAATACTAGTGTAGAGCTGTAATATTGCACAGAAGGATTGTAATTAGGTGATAATGGTATAGTTGTTTGTATATTATTGGAAAAAATGGTGAAATTGTAATGTGCATAAAAAGGCCTATAATTACTAAAGCACTATTGCGCATGAAATTGCACATGAAAAAGAAAATGTCCAACACTTAAAGGGAGGAATTGTACAGTTTTATTGCCACAGGGATGAAAGATTTCCTAAAGCGCTCAGTGCTACACTTGGCAGTGATCAGTCTCTGGCTGAATGTGCTCTTCTGATTAACCAGCACACTATGTAGTGGATGAGAAGGGTTGTCCAGGATTGAATGGAGTTTTGACAGCATTCTAGAAGTTAATGCTGGTTCTGATAGAAAGGTGTCAGAATACACAGTGCATCCCATGCTGACCCCTGTGCACCGCCGAAAGCGCCAACAATGGGCAGGTGAGCATCAGAACTGGACCACGGAGCAATGGAAGAAAGTGTCCTGGTCTGATGAATCACGTTTTCTTTTACATCACGTGGACGGCTGAGTGCGTGTGTGTCTCTTACTTGGGTAACACATGGCACCAGGATGCACTATGGGAAGAAGGCGAGCCAGCGGAGGCAGTGTCATGCTTTGGACAATGTGCTGCTGGGAAACCTTGGGTCCTGCATCCATGTGGACGTTACTTTGACATGTACCACCTACCTAAGCATTGTTGTAGACCATGTACACCCTTTCATGGAAACAGTATTCCCCGATGGCTGTGGCCTCTTTCAGCAGGATAATGCACCATGCCACAGAGCAGAAATGGTTCAGGAATGGTTTGATGAACACAACAACCAGTGTGAGGTGTTGACTTGGCCTCTAAATTCTGTTTTGGCAGCAAAAGGGGGACTAACATAATATGAGGCTATATACACTATATTGCCAAAAGTATTCGCTCACCTGCCTTGACTCGCATATGAACTTAAGTGACATCCCATTCCTAATCCATAGGGTTCAATATGACGTCGGTCCACCCTTTGTAGCTCTAACAGCTTCAACTCTTCTGGGAAGGCTGTCCACAAGGTTTAGGAGTGTGTTTATGGGAATTTTTGACCATTCTTCCAGAAGCGCATTTGTGAGGTCACACACTGATGTTGGACGAGAAGGCCTGGCTCTCAGTCTCCGCTCTAATTCATCCCAAAGGTGTTCTATCAGGTTGAGGTCAGGACTCTGTGCAGGCCAGTCAAGTTCATCCACACCAGACTCTGTCATCCATGTCTTTATGGACCTTGCTTTGTGCACTGGTGCACAGTCATGTTGGAAGAGGAAGGGGCCAGCTCCAAACTGTTCCCACAAAGTTGGGAGCATGGAATTGTCCAAAATGTCTTGGTATGCTGAAGCATTCAGAATTCCTTTCACTGGAACTAAGGGGCCAAGCCCAGCTCCTGAAAAACAACCCCACACCATAATCCCCCCTCCACCGAACTTTACACTTGGCACAATGCAGTCAGACAAGTACCGTTCTCCTGGCAACCGCCAAACCCAGACTCGTCCATCAGATTGCCAGATGGAGAAGCGCGATTCGTCACTCCAGAGAACGCGTCTCCACTGCTCTAGAGTCCAGTGGCGGCGTGCTTTACACCACTGCATCCGACGCTTTGCATTGCACTTGGTGATGTATGGCTTGGATGCAGCTGCTCGGCCATGGAAACCCATTCCATGAAGCTCTCTGCGCACTGTTCTTGAGCTAATCTGAAGGCCACATGAAGTTTGGAGGTCTGTAGCGATTGACTCTGCAGAAAGTCGGAGACCTCTTCGCACTATGCGCCTCAGCATCCGCTGATCCCGCTCCGTCAGTTTACGTGGCCTACCACTTCGTGGCTGAGTTGCTGTCGTTCCCAAACACTTCCACGTTCTTATAATACAGCTGACAGTTGACTGTGGAATATTTAGGAGCGAGGAAATTTCACGACTGGATTTGTTGCACAGGTGGCATCCTATCACAGTTCCACGCTGGAATTCACTGAGCTCCTGAGAGCGACCCATTCTTTCACAAATGTTTGTAAAAACAGTCTGCATGCCTAGGTGCTTGATTTTATACACCTGTGACCATGGAAGTGATTGGAACACCTGATTCTGATTATTTGGATGGGTGAGCGAATACTTTTGGCAATATAGTGTATGAGGCGGGTCATAATGTTATGCCTGATCGGTATAAATAATCACATACATCCATACAATAATTTCTGCTGATCTCTTACCTGGTCCAGTGTTGTCTGAGAGACGGAATATTCCGCAATTCCCAGCTCTTCGCTGTTGTTTGACAGAATGTCGAACACGTGTGCGAGGGAGCAGGCGTGAGTTGGCAGCTGATACTGCAGAACATTGTGGTGTCTTTCTTTCAGCTCTACTCCAGGAAAGCACTTCTGGATGTAGGTATCAATGGGGCAGGGGTCCAAAGATGGTGCAAACAAGCGAAGGATTATTGTATAACCATCGCCAAATCTGCAGGAAAGGAAACAGCATAAGATATTCATGCAACAAATGAAATATTATGGACAGTTATTACATAAGTTTCAGTATAACAGAAGGGTAGTAATTGTTTTCATCATTCAGCATGTGACCTTGTGGCATTAATGCATTGAGGTCTTCTATGTGTTGTGTATTACAGACATTGCTTTTCAGCATAAAATCACACAGAAAGGTTCTTGGTAGTAGATTGAGGTATATGAACGTTGTATTTATTTACTGTAAATGCACAGTATGCATATTTTATTTTTTGGTACTTGTTCTTGAGGTGCTGCACTGATCCCAGGCACTGGAACCTCCCATTGACCATGATGGCCATGCGAGTGCAGAGAGCTTCACACTCCTCCATGCTGCACAAAATAACAGCGATTAATATAACAAATCTCTACAGGAGATTATGCAGTCTTTTACTACTGACATCAAACATATTAAATATCATTATCCTGATATATGACATGCTGATCCTGTGATCTACACACACACACACACACACCACATATACTGTATACATACAGGATATACTGAGATAAATACTATAGGAATACACTACATTAAAAGTTTAGCCAAAAGTTTTGGGACACCCCTCCAGATCACTGAATTCAGGTGTTGTTTTTCAGGGGTTGGACTCGGCCCCTTAGTTCCAGTGAAAGGAACTCTTAATGCTTCAGCTTCATACCAAGACATTTTGAACAATTTCATGCTCTTTGTGGGAACAGTTTGGGGATGACCCCTTCCTGTTCCAACATGACTGCACACCAGTGACCAAAGCAAGGTCCATAAAGACATGGATGACAGAGTCTGGTGTGGAGGAACTTGACTGACCTGCACAGAGTCCTGACCTCAACCCCATAGAACACCTTTGGGATGAATTAGAGCGGACACTGCGAGCCAGACCTTCTCGTCCAACATCAGTGTCTGACCTCACAAATGCGCTTCTAGAGGAATGGTCAAAAATTCCCATAAACACACTCCTAAAACTTGTGGAAAGCCTTCCCAGAAGAGTTGAAGCTGTTATAGCTGCAAAGGGCAGGACAACTCCATATTACATTCATGTGCAGGTAAAGGCAGATGTCCCAGTATTGGTCTGGCTCACAGTCCCCACTTTAAATCATCCCAAAGGTGTTCTATGGGGTTGAGGTCAGGAATCTGTGCAGGCCAGTCAAGTTCGTCCACACCAAACTCACTCATCCATGTCTTTATGGAGCTTGCTTTGTGCACTGGGGTCATCCCCAAACTGTTCCCACAAAGTTGGGAGCATGAAATTGTCCAAAATGTCTTGGTATGAAGCTGAAGCATTAAGAGTTTCTTTCACTGAAACTAAGGGGCCGAGTCCAACGCCTGAAAAACAACACCTGAACTCAATGATTTGGAGGGGTGTCCCAAAACTTTTGCCAATATAGTGTATTTTTGTGTGACCACTTGATCACCTCAATACAATTTTTCTAGAATATTTATAATTGGAAAAAAAAACATTAGTGAAAATTGAAATCCTCCTTAATATTTATATTTATAAAATATTCTTTACTTAAGACGATCAACATGGTGGAACTGAACTGATTTTGCCACTGGAGAACTTGGTCTTTTGGTGTAGAAAAATGACTGAGGGATGCTTTAGGATCAGACGGTGACTTTGGTTGAGGCATCATTACTCTGTGTAAAAAAGGCTTAAGTCCTGTACCTGTGGGATGTGAGAACGACAGCTCGGCCTTCTTTGATGACGCTAAGGATACAGTTCCACAGGAAGCGCTTAGCCTTCGGGTCCATTCCTGTTGTAGGCTCGTCCTGAGAATCAAAAAGTTCCACAGAGACCTTTTTAAGCAGTTGACAAAACAAGAGGAATGTCGTTATAAAGAGATAAAAATTAATTCAAAGGCTGAGAAGGTCAACGTTTGCCTGTGACATTAATATATTTGATAAAGCAGTAGCCAAGTAAGACAGGGTTATATTACTGTGTATCACTGTTTAATAGTGTTTTGATAAATGCTGACCAGAAAAACAACTGGTGGAGCTCCGATAAGAGAAATGGCGGTCGAGAGTTTACGTTTATTTCCTCCACTGTATCCCCCAGCTTCCTGATCGGCGTACTGAGTCAGTCCCAGCTTTTTCACGCCCCACTGTGAGACCTATTGGACAAAAATCAATTATTAATGTTGGATGAGACTTCAAAAGACTGGAGGTTTCTTTTATTCATGTGAAAACCTAAAAGAAGTGTGTATCTTTAGGATTTTGACTTACACTCATGAGATCTAAACTGTCTAGTACCTTTGCTACATATGGCTCGGGGACTCCTCGCAATCGGGCATAGAACTCTAGGTGCTCTCTTCCAGTCAGAAGGTCATTGATGGCATCAAACTGAGGACAGTAGCCCATGAGCTGATGTACTCTGTCCATGTCGTTCAGCACACTGATGGTTCGGTTAGACAGTTTAGTTTGGAGTTTAAAGCAAAATGGTGTATTGTCATGTTATGAGCAATTAAAATGATCAGTGTCCGTATGACAGTCACAGACCTGTAACTGTTGAGATAAGCATCTCCATAGGTAATAGTGGTGTCTCCTGTCAGCATGCGAAAAGTCGAAGTCTTCCCAGCTCCATTAACCCCAAGAAGCCCAAAGCACTGTAATTAAAAAGCATAACAATAGAATGAAGAAGAATATTTTCATCCTAGTATCAGCTGACCAAATACTGAGATGACCATGTCAAACTCAAAATAGGCAATTCTCAGCAAATAAAATGTGACTTATTTATTACTGCTTATTCAACATATAATAATTAAATGTACAAGATGTTAATATATGAGCAAACTCTTAATTTGGAAGTGGTACACATGTCATTACAAAGCAAGACTAGGCAAGCCTTGGTTCTTTGTTGAACTGCAGTCTGATGACTGGCCAGTTGAGGAATTGTTCACAGCCATAACAAAACAGTGGACACTGAGAAAGCTTGTATTTATATTTCTGCTTATTTTCCATTAAATACCCATCATTTGAATAACTTCTTTTGCTAAACATTGGGCTTCACATGCCACAACCTGGCTTCTCATCTGTCTACAAGTGCTTGTATGTAAGCCCTATAAGCCTATGTTAGCACAGGAGGGTGGTAATACCACTAGAGACAAATTATTTGAATCTGAAAGGGGGAAAATGCATTAGCAAAAATTTCCTTCTAGTCTCGTCAGCAAGCATACTCATATTTTTGAGTGAAAGTGTAGGATATGTATAAGTTGACTGAATATCATCGCACCTCTCCCCGAGGAATACCAAGACAAAGCTGGTTCACTGCTGGCCTTTTGCCTGCTTTATAAACCTGCAGAGATTTGAGAAAAGAGAATAATTGATTAATTGTGGTTTACTGCAGTGCAGTACTAAGAAAAGTATCATTTAGTATCAAATAGCTTCTAAAGAGAGTAACAATTAAAAACAACTAGACATGTACATTTCCTGAAGAAAATGTGAGTGGTGCTTGCCGTGCCAAAACTCGTCCGTGACGCATTTCCCCACATTGTGCTGAGCGTTTTGATATGTCACGTGTATGTAGCAGACATTTTTCGATTAGCATTTATATTAGCATTGACATTAGCATTAGCGTTAGCAAAATGCGTTCCCATATATACACCGATCAGCCATAACATTATAAGCACTGACTGGTGAAGTGAATAAGACTGAGTATCTCCTCATCATGGCACCTGTTAGTGGGTGGGATATATTAGGCAGCAAGTGAACATGTTGTCCTCAAAGTTGATGTTAGAAGCAGGAAAAATGGACAAGCGTAAGGATTTGAGCGAGTTTGACCAAAAGGGCTAAACTGTGATGGCTAGACGACTGGATCTGCAGGTCTTGTGGGGTGTTCCCGGTCTGCAGTGGTCAGTATCTATCAAAAGTATCCTTTAAGAATCGCTGGAGGCTCCACCTCTCAACTTACAGGACTTAAAGGATCTGCTGCTAATATCTTGGTGCCAGATCCCACAGCACACCTTCAGGGATGTAGTGGAGTCAATTTTCAGTGGGAGAGATGACTGTGTGTCACTCTGTGTCCCTAATGAGCAAGCCATAGGTGACAGTGACAAGGAAAATCTCTGACATCATGAAAAACAAATCTTGACGGGAACCAGACTCAAAAGGGAACCCATCTTTACCTGGGTGACACCAGATAGTGTGATTATCCCTTCTATAAATCATTTACCCTCTATAACGTTGTACTGTACGCTCAGAAAGTGCAATTTTATAACCAGGAAATTCATTCTAGCCTCGCCATGACATCTATTTTATTGAAGTTATCGACTGTTTACTGATGGAGACTTTTGCAAACCTGCACTCAATTGCTCAAATTGTTACAATTTGCTGTTAAGTGTTAATTTCCCCTGTCAGTGGAGACTTTTGGGACACCCTGTTCACTGCAGACTCATGCAAATTTGGGCATTTGGATCTTACAAACCTTGCTTAGGTCTCTGACAGTAAGAATATCGTCCTGAGGTTTGTTGCTTTTCACACGTTCTCTTTCATTTGCTACATCCTCATCCTCAGGGCCCAGGGGTGGCAGGATGGGATCAGACCACAGCCTAGGAGAAAAGAAAATTATGTTTAAAGTATTTTGAATTAAACATTCATAGCAGTATTTCAATCAAAACAGTGAAACTCTGATGTACCTAAAGTGTATGAAGAACTTGTATTGAAGCAGTACGGTGAAAATGAAGAAGACAACACCCTCAACTGCCATAGCAAACAAGTTCTTCCCTACAAAATCCCATGCCAGTGGCTCCAATGTCTGCTTGTTTCCTGCAAACAAAAAATAAAAGTATCTCTTGTTGACATACTGAAAGATATTACCTCTAATTGGCAGAAAGAGGTCAAGGCCACTTACGTGACCATACAAAGATAACAATTTCATTCCGTTCTCTTGTGTTGCTGATATAAAGAATTTACCAAGCCTCTGGAAAGCATCTGCCATTGCCTGGTTTTTAGCCATGTCGATAAGACCTCGACCCAGACAGAAGTGAGGAAAGATCAAAAAGACCTTCTTGAGGATCCTGTTGACCTCATTTAAATGCTGGAACAGAACAAGGAAATGTACGACAATAGATTTTACATCTGTACTAGATAAATAAACAAAACTGTGGTTACGTTTCATCAATGTACACTGATCAGGCATAACATTAAGACCAGTGAAGCAGGAAAAATGGACAAGCATAAGGATTTGAGCGAGTTTGACCAAAAGGGCCAAATTGTGATGGCTAGACCACTGGATCAGAGCATCTCCAAAACTGCAGCTCTTGTGGGGTGTTCCCGGTCTGCAGTGGTCAGTATCTATCAAAAGTATCCTTTAAGTCCTGTAAGTTGCAAGGTGGGGCCCATGGGGGACTTAAAGGATCTGCTTTTAACATCTTGGTACCAGATACCACAGCATACCTTCAGGGTTTGAGTCCATGCCTCGATGGGTCAGGTCTGTTTTGGTGGCAAAAGGGGGACCAACACAATATTAGGCAGCTGGTCGTAATGTAATGCCTGATCGGTGTATAAGACTTTCGTTACTTCATCAACGAAGAGCTCAAGGACGAAGGTGGCTATGCTGCCATTGATGCCGATGAAAAGGTTGATGGAGGTGAGCACCACATAAGCTGTACTGGGCACAGAGAACAGGAACGAGGCAGGGTACATCAGGGGAGTGATGGACCACCTACAGTACGGCAAAAATGCACAGGATTAGCATCACTGTATTATTATATTATTATGCAAGAAATTAAACGCAATGCTACTGTATGCCTACAGAATGAAAAATGGGCTGGTGCAATAGGACCAGACAGATGTGCTCTATTCCTCTAAAATCACACCAATAAATTACAAATTTTCATTAATCACAGAAACAGACATAGTACATTTTATGCACTTATTGTATAGTAATGTTGAGGTTACTATAAAGTGTCTTGAAGTCAAAAAAGCTTGGAACCAAGAAGCTGTACAGGCCACCATGCTGAAGACCTTACTGTGCCAGAAAACCTAAAGTTAAACTTTTACGTCCGACTGTTCCTACAATCTCCTTCCATAAATGCAAAATAAAACATTTATTTGAAGCGCCAGTTATTCCTATAGAAATGATAACATAGAAAGATCACATTGCTCTAAAACTCACAGCTGAGGGCATGAAGCCCGTCGCCACACAAACATTACAGCACAGTGCATTTCTTTTCTTCACATATCCCAGCTAAGGAAGTTGGGGTCAGAGCACAGGGGCAGCTATGATACAGCACCTTGGAGCAGGGAATGTTAAGGACCTTGCTCAATTTCCCAACAGTGGAGCTTGGTGGTGCTGGGGCTTGAACCCTGATCCTTCAATCAACAACTCAGAGCCTTAACCACTTGTTTCCAGCTGAAACTAATATCTAATATTAGTACTAATACTAATATTAAAGGCTTAGCCCTATTACTTTTACTGACCTAAATACCTCAAATACTGTTTTAAATTCAGTTTTATTATCCATTACCCATAGAACAGGAGAAGCAGCACTAACGCGGGAAGGTTTTTTTCCGAGACATAAGACTGCTGTTGGAAGCTTATGAAGATGAAGACCACCATGGTAGCAGGAACCGTGTAGTTCAACTGCTCAAAGAGAAAACATTAGATGCATTTGACAGGTTCTGTTACAATGTATTATCCACTGTAGGACGAGAATGACATAAACTGACCATATCCCAAACAAAGTTTGCAGTCCAATAGAGAATGGGTTTGACCCCACTAACAAACTGAAGGTGCTTGGACTTGCTGACCCTCTCCTCAATCAGAAACAGTACGAAACTGGCTGGTACAAAGGACATGGCAAATATCACACATATAGACACCAGGACATCCACTGAGGTGGTCATTCTGGAGAGAGAAAAAGACTTACATCACAATAATGACTAATAAAAGCACAGATTTGACTAATTCACAGGAAGTATGGCTAAGTTTGCAAGAACACATGACAAAATAGACGTACAAGGCCAACTCGGTGAGCTGCTCCTTGGTGAGGTTAAGTGGATGATTATAGGCTGTTATTCCATGTTTCCTTCGGTCTGGTCCTGGAGGAAGACTGGCACGGAGCAGTCCGTTGTTCATGATGTTCACAAACGATACCATGGCATGCCAGCCTTTATTATTAAACCACACCTAGCATACAGAAATTGAAGATTCATGGCTAGTTGTATGAAATGCTACTGGGATACTGGGAAAGTCTTTGTTTCTCTCACCTTAACATTGTTTGTACTATTAATCCCAGTAAGAAGGTTTGGTAATCTGTCCAAAAGTTGATCCAGTGAACTGTTCTGTAAAAAGCAAGAAAAAACAATTCATTGCTAGCCTAGAAATGTAATAATCACTTTGGGTTCCTGCTAATGCTGTGCAAACTACAAGACTAGGTAAAAGACTGAGGAAGTAATAAATCGTACAGTCTTATTGTGCTTTTGACATGAAGACTGCGTACCTGTGCTATTTTGTAACGTGTTCTGATAGACATTACAGACTGCTCTAGCTGCTGGACGTCTGTCTGACTCTGTGAGCTTTTACTGCCCAGAGAGAATCCTCCATACCTGCAGAGACAGTTCATTCAAGCTGATGATATTTACTTGTTGCATTCATTTCCATATTAAGTGTTCGATCTAACACTGAAATGACTCACCTGAACTCATTCACCCACTTTTTAGTCTTCATGCTAGATGAGAAAACAAGAAAAACAGGCACTTATTGGGATGTGAAAGAAAAAAAATCCAGTTAGAAAAATCTGAATTCAGATAAAACCTTTTTTTCAGAATCTGTGGATAAGTCTTGATGAGGTAGTCAGAAATATTACGGCCGGTCAGATTCTGCAGCAGGTCACCTGTCTGTCTTTTGATCTGTGGCCAACAAGTGAAGAAACAACATTTAAAATGAAAGGATTTTAAAATTAAAATACATTTTGATGAAGATAAAATAACCTGTGGAGGAGGCAAGCCTCCTGCTCCCACTGGGCATTCGGGTAGCATTCTGCGAACATCCTCAGTGCTGCATTCACACTCAGGAGAAGGGTGCACATCTGTCCAGTTGCCATTGTTAAAAAACTGCCACGTGCTGTAGGAAATCTGGGGACGAAGAAACACTGTCCCCGCCTCGCTGTCCTCACACTGGGGCTCCCTGTGGATTCAGGATCATCTCATGTTATCACATCATAAGATAATATATGTCCATATATGGTGAGAAAGAAATGTATTACATGTCTGTCTCCATGCATTTGGTCCCGAATCCAGGTGGATCTAGAAGAGCTTGAAGCAGATTCTGGATTTCAAGGTTCTCTGGGGCATCGTTGCTGTGAGGAAAAGCAGTGTGAGAAAGACACAGGTTGCACATGGTAAAAACATCAATGAAGGCCAGCGATGATGTTGTGGATACCTAAAGAAAGTGTACTGTTCGCCGTACATCCATGGCTGCAGCTCCAGAGGGGGATACTTTCCAAAAGGAGGGACGATCAGGCTGAACAGAAGAGCCACCAGGACAAAGACTGCAGGTAGCACGATCTGAGGAATATTTGATAACCAAGCAAAGTGATCATCTTCCAAAAAAAAACTAGGGATGTGCATAATAAAAAAATGGAAAGTGGAATATCACATTATGAAAGCAATTGTACAACGTTGAACCTCATTTTAAAGCTACTTAAATAAACATTAGGGTCGTCAACTGCACCTGTCGCTCCTTAGAGGTTAATGAAAAGGGCATCTTTTCAGCAGTCTTATCCCATTGTCATTCATGTACACATCTATAATGTCTCTCTCAGCTTATTTCTCTGCTTATTGCTCATCAATGGTAATAATGTTTACTGTAATGCTAAAATTAATGTTAACACCATTACTTCCTGGCATTAAAAAGACCTGATGTTCAGTGATTCTAACTAGAGTGCATTTGCAGCAATGAACAGCCTGACAGCATGGAGATTGAATAAACCTCACCACTGTTGATTTCATGACACAGGACTCACATCTAAGCCAATCCACTACTTTTAGTCAAAAAATGCAACAGAGCACAAGGTTAAGATCAGGTTGCTGATACATTTTTCATTATATTTTCCCATTATATTTTCATTATATTTCAGCAAGGGTTTCAAGACCTACATAAAATAAATAAATAAAAAATAAAAATTACGATACACTATATTTCCAAAAGTTTTGGGACACCCCTCCAAATCATTGAATTCAGGTGTTGTTTTTCAGGGCTTGGACTCGGCCCCTTAGTTTTACTAAAAGGAACTCTTAATGCTTCAGCTTCATACCAAGACATTTTGGACAATTTCATGCTCTTTGTGGGAACAGTTTGGGGATGACCCCTTCCTGTTCCAACATGACTGCACACCAGTGACCAAAGCAAGGTCCATAAAGACACGGATGAGGAGGAACTTGACTGGCCTGACCTCAACCCAATAGAACACCTTTGGGATGAATTTGAGAGGAGACCAGACCTTCTCGTGCAACATCAGTGCCTGACCTCACAAAAGCTCTTCTAGAGGAATGGTCAAAAGAATTCTCAAAAACACACTTCTAAACCTTGTGGCCTAAACTGGGACGTCTGCCTTCACATGCATATGAATGTAATATGGTGTTGTCGCAGTTTCCACTCTAATTCATCCCAAAGGTGTTCTATGGGGTTGAGGTCAGGACTCCGTGCAGGCCAGTCAGGTTCCTCCACACCAAACTCACTCATCCATGTCTTTATGGACCTTGCTTTGTGCACTGGTGTACAGTCATGTTGGAACAGGAAGGGGTCATCCCCAAACTGTTCCCACAAAGAGCATGAAATTGTCCAAAATGTCTTGGTACGAAGCTGAAGCATTAAGAGTTCCTTTCACTGGAACTAAGGGGCCGAGTCCAAGCCCTGAAAAATGACACCTGAATTCAATGATTTGGAGGGGTGTCCCAAAACTTTTGGAAATATAGTGTAGGTAATACTGTTATGTAATGGATCAGGCTTCTTATTCTAGGCTTCTGTTTAAATTTTTTATGCCCTATGCTCAGACAGAGCAGACCTGCTAACCTCTATAGATTATCCTGAATCCATGAATTACAAACTACAAAACTTTGAAAAATGTATAAAAAGTATGAATAAGAGTTTTTGTAAACGCAATACTTCCCACCTGTGCTATGAAACCTCTTCGGCTGCGCAGGGCGTACTTTAGCCTCTTGGTAAAGAGCGCACGGAGCTGCTGCCAGGTCAGTCGCCAGCCTGTAAGGGTCATGCCACCCTGAACATTATTGCTCAGTGGGTCCGTTTCATTAGCATCTGTGTGTCAGAGAGGAGCCTTATGGTTAACTGCTAGACATTACCTTATTACAAACAAATTATGTGCAATTACAGATACAGGGACTGATGCAGCGGTAAGGTTTTCTGGTTTGTACCTGTTGTATAATGTTGATTCCTTTCTGTCAGCATTGAGAAAAGAGGAGAAGCTAAAATGATCTTCTAATCTTTGTTCTTTCAATCTCTACTCAAACAAGCTGCCTAGCTGTACACTGGCTGCTGCTGAATGAGGGATGTTGTTCTTTAATCCTTACCTGAGCTACATCACATAATACAATCTGAGCGAATAGAAAGGGCTTGAGTTTACCTGTGTCTCTGTCCTCAGGTGGTTCTTCCTCACCTCCTCTTTCTGGGTCAGCATCTACTCCTGTCTCTTCTGCCACCTTCAGAAAGATCTGAAACGTGCATATGGAATGCCTCTTTTTTATAATCTTATTGAATCTCAGTATAAAACCAAAGGCACAAACATCCTGCCTCTATATTCCACTGGACCAACATAATGGGACATGGTGAAAAACAATCTGATAATGGATATGAAACAATCCGCTGGGTTACAAAATGGGAACTAATGCTGTAGCTGCTTTTCCTTAACTATACACCGATCAGGCATAACATTATGACCAGTGAGAGGTGCCGTGAATAAGACTGAGTATCTCCTCATCATGGCACCTGTTAGTGGGTGAGATATATTAGACAGCAAGTGAACATTTTGTCCTCAAAGTTGATGTTAGAAGCAGGAAAAATGGACAAGCGTAAGGATTTGAGCAAGTTTGACGAAGGGCCAAATTGTGATGGCTAGACCACTGGATCAGAGCATCTCCAAAACTGCAGCTCTTGTGGGGTGTTCCCGGTCTGCAGTGGTCAGTATATATCAAAAGTATCCTTTATGTCTTTTAAGTATCCATGGAAGCCCCACCTCACAACTTACAGGACTTAAAGTATCTGTGCTAACATCTTGGTGCCAGATACCACAGCACACCTTCAAGGATCTAGTGGAGTCAGGGATCTCGACGGGTCAGGGCCGTTTTTGGCCGCAAAATGGGGAGGGACACAGTATTAGGCAGGTGGTCATAATGTTATGGCTGATCGCTGTATCTCATTATAAATTCTCTTCACCTGCTTTGCTTCAACCTTCTCACCTCCTCTAGTGTAGTATCTGAGAGTCCATAACTGATGATGCCCAACTCGCTCTGCCGTTTCTCCAGCTCTGCCAAGAAAAGGGCGAGAGTCCCATCCTCCGATGCAGCATGGGGGAAATTGATTACTGCCTCTCTGCCCACATCTTCCACAAGCCGAGCCCGAGCAATGTAGTGTTGGGCAAGAGCCACAAGGCCACTCACATCTGGAGGGGTGGAAAATAAAGCAGTGCTCAAAGATTCAAATCATGACTAGTAATTCACAAAGACAGCAGTTTTGTATATATCTTTGATCTCTGTAAAGGGGCAACTTTAACTGCCCCTTTTCCTGCTGTGCAAGAGCTACGTCTTAATGAAGAACTCAGTGGGGATGCCAATCAGTGGCAGAGGTTGAGTGGTATAACAATCAAGACAGACCCAGGTCTATAGACCAAGGTTCCATCTATAATGTGATTTATAATTAACTGAAATCTCTCAACTCACACAAAATCTAGAAAACGGCGTTTGGATCAGCAGTCGGTTCTATGTTTAACTATTTACTAGGGAAGTTCCAGCAGAATGCAAAACACAAGACTGTTCCCACCTGAGCCACAGATCTCATTTCCAAGTCCAGTGTCATCACTCACGGAGGAATCGCTCTCCTAAAACGCACATAGCCAACACAGTGTCCATCAAACCTACATCACAGAGCTCTGATATTCTGAGCTGAAATATGCAAACCTTCATGAGCGTAGATGCTGAGAGATTGGCTCCACTTGTACTGCTTGGTGTGAGACTCTGGAGCTCCTTCTTCACTACGGTGAGGTAATATCCTGTGCCCAGGTGAGCTTTTAAGAAAAGTGGAGAGCCACAGCAGCACAGCTTCCCCTGAGAGATAATGGCAATGCGGTCGCCGAGGAGATCAGCCTCATCCATGTAATGTGTTGATAAAATGATGGTACGATCTGAAAATAACAAGCAGGTTTATAGCACAAGGTTAAGGACTGACTATTAGATTTAATATTTCCTTATCAATCTATTTCTGTCAAAACTCAAATGGAACAACCTTTGCGGTATTTGAGCAGTAGGTCCCAGATCCCACGTCGTGAATACGGGTCCACTCCAGCAGTGGGCTCATCCAGGACAACGACTTTAGACCCTCCTATGAAGGCTATAGCTACTGAGAGCTTCCTCTGCATGCCGCCTGGAAAAAGTAAAGCAAAGCCGTGAGTAATGGCTGAGGCAAGTCTTACTGAGTAAACAGAAACATGACTCTCCCTGGCACTCTGACACACGGTGTGAATCCTACTGATAAGAGGACCTGAAAGGTTCTTGGTCTGCTCGTGCCGTTTGTGTAACAATCCCACATCCTCCAGCAGGGAGGCCATCTCCTCGTTGACCTCAGCACTGCTCATGCCTTTAAGACGGCCGTAGAACCATGCATGCTCTTCTACAGTTAGCCTAGAGAATAAACAGTCATTAAAACCACAATCAACCCTGATCAGGCATAACATTATGACCACCTGCCTAATATTGTGTTGGTCCCCATTTTGCTGCCAAAACAGCCCTGACCGGTCAAGGCATGGATTCCACTAGATCCCTGAAGGTGTGCAGTGGTATCTGGCACCAAGATGTTAGAAGATCCTTTAAATCCTGTAAGTTGCGAGGTGGAGCCTCCATGGGTAGTTACAGGACTTAAAGGATCCATCCTTTAACATGTGACGTCTAGCCATCACAATTTGACCCTTGTCAAACTCGCTCAAATCCTTACTCTTGCTTCTAACACATCAACTTTGAGGACAAAATGTTCACTTGCTGCCTAATATATCCCACCCACTAACAGATGCCATGATGAGGAGATCATCAGTCTTATTCACTCCACCGGTCAGTGCTCATAATGTTATGCCTGATCATTGCATAACTTTTACTTATATGAATACATCCGAGCTTTCAGATTTACTTTGGGAAAAGAACATTGTGTTGAGGACACACTCCCAGAGTTCTACGAATGATGTCCATGTCTGTGCGAATGTCTCTGCCTTTTATGTAAACTGTACCAGCAGTCGGTGGGAACAGGCCAGTCAGAATGGACCTGTTGTAAAGAAGGGACAGTATGTAAAAAAAAAAAAATCTGTTGCTAAACAAAAGATCTGATAAACATCACAGTTTGGCCTCTTACATCGTCGTTGTCTTGCCAGCTCCATTGTGACCCAAGAATGACGTGATCTGGCCCTCATAGAACTTGAGGCTCAGATGATTGACAGCAAGCTTGGCTCCTTTTTTATATATTTTCACCAAGTCATGTATGGCTACTCCAAGGACGAGATGGGAAGGTTCCGGTTCGATCTGATCTGTAAACGAAGAGTTAGGATCAACCAGCTTGAATTAGTTGAATTTAGTATATGTTGCTAATGTCTTCTTACTGTCTGGTTGATCACATGGTGCAGGAGGAATGGGAATGTCAGCCTCCAGCGGTACTCCTCCCCAGTAATTTAACTGGAAGAGAAAATTCCAAGGCCTGGGAATTCCATACTGCCCTGGAAAAAGGAAATAAATCATACCAAGACAAGATATGATATGATTATATAATTAAGTATTAATAATTATACAAAACCATTAATAAACATTCATTATTTGCAAAAAAAGAGCCTTATATCCTAGTCCCATCAATACAATTACACCTGACCTGGAAACACAGCTTCAATGTACCAAGTGGCCACTCCGTAGATGAAGGCATCCACATACAGCATTATGATTGAGGTAGTAAAGTTGTATTTGTCTCCTTCGGCAGGACTGGACAGTAGATTGTACCACTGAATACCCACTCCTTGCTCTTCATACTGAGAGAAATACTCGCAGCCAAATCCGAAGGCTACTGGAGAGAGGAAGCTCTATAGGACAAATAAATGTAATTTCCACCTTATGTAAAACAACAAAAAACAAATGTAATTGCTATGCTTTACGGGAGACAAATGAAAGTGAAGTGTCTTGTATGATGTTGCCGCATCACAAGCCACCTCAAATCTTTCAGTTATCAGAACATGATGTGGTCTTCAGCTGTTGTACATGGTACAACCAGTCTTCTCTGACCTCTCATCAACAGGGCATTTCTGCCCACAGAACTAGATCATACTTGGATGGTTTTCCCCATGATTTTGTTTAAACTGCTGTTGTGTAAAAATCCCAAACCAGCACTGAGTCACTGACATGATATTTTTCTCCCATTCTGATGTTTGATGTTAAAAATAACCAAAGCTCTTGACCTGTATCTCCAGAATTTAACGCACTGCACAGCAGCCACATGACTGGTTGATCAAATAACTGATAAATAAATGTGCAAGTGTTCCTAATAAAGTAGATAGAGAGCATATTTCCTGTAGATTTAAATGCAGACACTGTTTAATTATCGTTGTCTTTGCGACTAAAACTCCTGTGTCCATGTCAAAGTCAATTCGATCTTTTGCCATTGTCATCCAACCGTGAGGTCAGCAATTTTATACCAAAAGAATTGTTGGAATTTTGAATTTATATCACATTTGATGCATCTGCACATGTCATGTTTCTCTAATAATTATTCCAAATGTGTCTTTAATTCCATTCTTCAGAGTGAATTTTGGTTATTAAACTTGGTTCAGTACTCACTGCTAGGATTCTGTGTGTGCTGGTCAGATATTCCCTCCAGGCCACGCAGAGCACATAGGGCAGGTAGAGAGAGAAGTAGATGAGGCCTCCACAAGCTGCTGCCAGATTGGCGCGAGAGAAGAACGTGCTGATGAGGAAGCACAACATGATTGTGGCTGTAGCAAAGGCGGCCAGGAAGAAGAAGATCACCGCAGGATCGCTGTAGGGCAAGATGTCTCCCAACTGAAGAGAAGAAAACAATCAATACTGTTGCACAAGAGAGACATCAACCAATTTTCTACATCTCATAGCTTACGCAGAAAATCCATTACTAAGAAATAATTTTAGCGTATCACTTATGCCAGTTGTTTTCAAAGTGAGGTCTGGGCTCCCAAGAGGGTTCACGAAGCATAGCTTTCTTCCTTTATAATGATTAGTTCTTATAATTAGTTCATTTGACTGGTCACATAAATAGAAACTTAAATCTCATTACCTCAAAACAAGTAGGCCTTGTTTCTACAGATTTAAAATAAATCTGTGCTTAGAGAAAGGCTTGGATTTTTTTTCACAGTTAACGGGATTTCAGACGGCTGAGACCTGATGCTAAAGTTATATTTCTTTAACAAGACTCCAGAATATTTAGCTATATTTCAATATCATACTTCTTCGAAAGAGAACTAAAAGAGTCAAAAGTGCAATTTGTCTAACAAACCTCATAATCTTGTAATAAAACAAATATTTTGACCTAAAACAAATATTTTAATCTATAAATGGCTGCTGCTGATATCACAAGCCCACCTTCAGTGCAGTAATGAGAAGGCCAGAGCTGAAGAGAAAAGGCAGATAGCTGCTGATGAACCAGCTGAGCCAGAGAGTTCCCGAGCCCAAGCCCATGATCTTCATAGTCTCCTTCAGTCGTGCCTCCTTCTCATAAACCACACCTTTAATTATCATTGCCACTGAGTATATCCAGGCCAGCGTCATGAAGAGTGGGAGAGAACGATTCAAGACCCGCAGAAATCTGTAGAAGAAGGAATGAATTTAATAACGACTTGGTTTGTAAGGTGTATTGATACCTTGTAATGGAACCAGCACTACTAGTGCTGTAAAAGGCAAATGACAGCTTTTATTAACTGGCTTGTTCTAATATATCAGTCTTTCTATAGTGAGGGACTTATATGGAAGATGCACCACATAAATGGACAAAATAATCACTGCTGCGAGGAGATAAAGCTCTTCTGTCTTATTAACTGATGAACTGATCCAAATCAGCATTCAAAAACAGACTTGGGTCAGACAGAATATTAAAGAAAAAAAAAAACAGAATAAGAAAAGACAGCTACCAGAACCAGATCAATAAACAAAAAGCATGTGCACAATAATTAAAGGCTCGTGTCTAAACTCAGAGCGAGTTGTACAACTTCGGGTTGTACATATCTGTATGAGTCCAGGTGTCAGAGGTCATGATGCCTGGCTTTCTAGAGCGGTCAAGTTGAGAAGAACTGAGGGCACAAAGCCTTTATTGTCACCACACATCGACACACTGATCAGCCATAACATTCTGACCACTGACTGGTGAAATGAATAAGACTGGTGATCTCCTCATCATGGCACCTGTTAGTGGGTGGGATATATTAGGCAGAAAGTGAACATTTTGTCCTCAAAGTTGATGTTAGAAGCAGGAAAAATGGACAAGCGTGAGCGAATTTGACGAAGGGCCAAATTGCCCTGGCTAGACCACTGGATCAGAGCATCTCCAAAACGGGGTCATGTGTTGCAGCCATGGCAGCAGGACGTGTGTCAGTGAGCTCCGGGCTCGCCTCAACAGTTGCTACTATTTTATTAGCAATAATGTACCACAGTTTTTTAAATGTAAACCCCCACTACCTACTGGAAATTTTACAACTTATAGTGCGAGGAACTCAACAAAACGATTCAATATCCCCCCTGATGTCCCGGAAAGATGGCGGCTGAACAAGAAAATCTCTTATGAAAGCGATTCGAGACTCTAAAGAAGACGACCGACATCCAAAGTTCTCTGACTAAAATTGAGCTGTCACTTTCAACTCTAATCAAGCAGGTCGACGAGATGCGCTAACGAGGATAATTTGAGAGACACCTGCGCACAAATTGATAAGAAGGAAAAGGAGATCACTTATCTGAAAGACAAGTGCAAGATCTCAAAAACCGGAGCAGGAGATCAAATATAAAGATCACAAACCTCCCAGAGAAATCCGAGGGCAGTGACATGGTTGGATACTTGGAAAGTCTCATCCGGCAGTTGTTAGGGAATGATAACTTTACTTCTCCGATCACTCTGGAGACAGCCCACCGCCTCAGAATCATTGCGAAATTCCTAAACTACAGAGCATCTCCAAAACTGCAGGGAGCAGTTGCGTTTTATTTAAAGCGGCTTCAAATGCTCGGATTATTATTGAACAAGGCATTACTACAATGGCATTCCCTGTATCCTCTATGGATTTGCACATAATATCATATAAGCAAAGTACAGTGAACACCACACAAAACGCTTAGATACTTACACATCATCCACAAAGCATGGGTAGGGCATCTGTTGTACATATATTCCTGTAGTTGGTTGTTTGCCACTCAGCACCCGTGTTATTGCTCGCTCCACTAAATCCTGCACGTAAACAAAGCCACCCCAGATGTAGCGCAGATCACTGAAGGGCTCTGCGGCTGGACCAGGATCCCAGAACCTACAGAACACAGTTTTCAGGTTAACTCACATATATCACACATTTCTGTTAACACACAGCGTCAGAGCTTTGTGACAATCAGCCAGAAGGCTGTTAAGTTTTCCGAAATGGGAAAGTTGACAGGAGTGAATGCTTCATGATATTAAATATCACCATAAACAGATAAAAAAAAGTATTACGTGATTGTTTGATAAACAAAATTTGCTAGTGCAAATTATTACAGCATAAAAGGAATAAAAATGCTGTCTGCTTCATGTTGCAGAATATTGCAGCAGATTATTTTCTTGTTAATGTTATACCCTATTGCATTTAACCCTATTGTGTTCAATCTTATCTTTATCTTACCTATTGTCCCGGTTTTGGTGACTGACTGACTTTTTTGGGTGAATTCACTAATAGTTTACCAAAGACAATTTCACCCACTAGCATCACACTTACTTATCTTTGATCTTATTGGTGCGTGTGACATCATCTATGTCCATGCGGATCTTGTATTTGACGTGAGGAGGAAGCTCTGTGGAGGAAGGGTCCGGGAGGAGGAAGACTATTCCAGCCCAGAACTGCCGATCCTCCAGCAGCTCCAACGCCCGCTCCACCAGCTGCCCTTCTGTGGCCATTCCCTCTAGCTTATTCAGTGAAAAACACTACAACAGGCCACATGGGTTGCATTAAATATTTAAGCATTATATTGTGGTGGAACCACACATTGTGGCACACGTTTGTGTTATGTTACCTTTGTGAGTTGGGACAAGAGGCTTATAGTGCTATTGAAATCCTGATACAGATCCAGCCACGTAGCGGGCGCTCCTTCCTTCGCAGCAGTGTTTGGATTAGGTGTGGAGAGGAAGTGAGCGATGCGAGAAGCTGTCCAGGAAGTGTTCTCCAGTTGCAGATTCACCATAACAGCCACCTCAGGTCGCTTCAGCAAATCCTAGGACACACAAGATCTGGATGTATTATGCAGAAAACTACATAAAGACTGAACTTGACAATGTACATTTCCCTTCTCTTTGTGTACTCTATTCGACATTACCTAAACTATAAAATCAGGAGCAGTACCCCTTATTAGAATTCGCCACAGACTGTCACCTTGAAAGACACAGCGCATAAGAGATATTAGCAGGTATTTGGTGTAGAAGGGGTAATAATGCTGGAAACTTAAGGTGTGCTTTGGCATTGGGGGATCCTTCACAACAATCATAGGAAAGTACAATTTTTAAATAAATTATTTATTTTTTAAAATGAAGTTAATTTTTTTTTTAATTTTTATTATTATTATTATTATTATTATTATTATTATTATTATTATTATTATTTCTTTATTATTTTATTTTCATGTTTTTATTATTTTCATGTGCGTTAACATGAGAGCATAGTAAGTATGTATTAAGTATGTAAAAAAATATCACAGACAGGTGACAAACAATTACAAAATAAAACCAGCGGGTGGATTAAAAACCAGTAATACACACCTTCAGAGTGAATTATCCATAGAAAATAATCTGTCCACTGAGAATTCGGACACACCAAAAAAAAAATGGATGACCTAAATAGCGGACTATTTAAAACCTTTAAGGAACAAATTCAGGCACAGCGTGTTTGGACACTCATTGTGGATCCTGGATATGTCTAAATAGCACAAATAAGAAAATAGAGAAGTGGATTCTACTGAACTTCTACTTCAGTGAACTTCTACCTCAGAAACAAAGCTCAGATACTGATAGGTATGGTACCTGTAGCATACGGATCTCCACGCTGCTTTCCATGAAGCTCTTCAGCCTGGGTCCTACTTCCTCCCATGCGTCGTGTATTTGTGCAACAATCTCAAAGTCCTGGAAGGTCCTGTTCATCTAAGAAATGTGCCACAACTTTGAGAGACTGACTATTCTTAAACAGTTTTTGAACCAGTGTCCACAAAATAGTTTTTATGTCAGTGATGATAAAAAGATTATCTGAAAAAAATTAGTATTATTGCACATAAAATGATCTATGGTCCTAACAAATTATTCTTATTATACATTTATCAGGCATTACATTATGACCACCAAATTGTGAAGTGAATAAGACTGATGATCTCCCTATCATGGCACCTGTTAGTGGGTGGGATATATTAGGTAGCAAGTGAACATTTTGTCCTCAAAGTTGATGTTAGAAGCAGGAAAAATGGACAAGTGTAAGGATTTGAGCGAGTTTGACCAAAAGGACCAAATTGTGATGGCTAGACCACTGGATCAGAGCATCTCCAAAACTGCAGCTCTTGTGGGGTGTTTCCGGTCTGCAGTGGTCAGTATCTATCAAAGTGGTCCAAGGAAGGAACAGTGGTGAACCGGAGACAGGGTCATGGGCGGCCGAGGCTCTCTGATGCACGTGGGGAGCGAAGGCTGGCCTGTGTGATCCGATCCAACAGACGAGCGACTGTTGATCAAACTGCTGAAGAAGTTAATGCTGGTTCTGATAGAAAGGTGTCAGAATACACAGTGCAGTATGGGTCAGAGCTGTTTTGGAAGCAAAAGGGGGACCAACACAATATTAGGCAGGTGGTCATAATGTTATGCCTGATCGGTGTTGTCATCTATGCCATTTGCGTTGTTGTCAGATTTTTGGACCTTGGTCATCATCACAAGAACACAAAAAAACCAAAAGCATGAAATGGCTAAAACATATACGTACCTCGTTCATGATTCTCTGTGTAACAGGAGTATCCGGTGTGTACAGAAGCTTCCCAATGA
The DNA here is from genome assembly GCF_019097595.1 of Hemibagrus wyckioides. Lineage (NCBI taxonomy): Eukaryota > Metazoa > Chordata > Actinopteri > Siluriformes > Bagridae > Hemibagrus > Hemibagrus wyckioides. Next base: position 23,789,469 of record NC_080719.1, read on the forward strand.
AAAGTGGCTTAATGCCTCTCCATACAATGCGTGAGAGAGGATTCGACTCGAGGGTTTGAATCAGGTTTTTACAAAATGGAGCTAAAAAATACATCAAAGAAATTGAGCTGGTGTGATCGTAATTTGATTAATAATCCTATTTGCATGACTAGAATGCTTTTTTTTCCCAATAAGAGAATTTAAAAACCCTACTCACTGGTAGTGTTGTTATTTTCCAAGTCATCTTCCTCTGTCCCATCTTTACCCAAGAAGGACTTGATGTCCTGGTCCTCATACCAGTTAAAAGAAGGAATCTTCTCACCGCCCACCTCAGGATGCCCGCAAACAATCCTGGAGAAAGCTCGGAAACTCTCTCGCGGTTGCGTTGAGCCGTTCTCTGGAGAAATCAGCCTCAGTTCTGCATTCAACTCCGTGAAGCTGGATAAAGCAGACATCTGGAGCAAGATATTCAACAGGATACAAAACAGTACGCCAATAACATTCATTGGGTGTCAACTCAGCTATTCATTTACACTGATCAGGCATAACTCGTGACCACCTGCCTAATATTGTGTTGGTCCCCCCCTTTTGATGCCAAAACAGCCCTGCCCCATTGAGGCATGGACTCCACTAGATCCCTGAAGGTGAGCTGTGGTATCTGGCACCATAACAGATCCTTCAAGTCCTGAAAGTTACGAGGTGGGTCCTCCATGGGTACTTACAGGACTTAAAGGAAACTTTTGATATATACTGACCACTGCAGACCGGGAACACCCCACAAGAGCTGCAGTTTTGGAGATGCTCTGATCCAGTGGTCTAGCCATCACAATTTGGCCCTTTGTCAAACTCGCTCAAATCTTCTAACACATCAACTTTGAGGACAAAATGTTCACTTGCTGCCTAATATATCCCACCCACTAACAGGTGCCATGATGAGGAGATCATTAGTGTTATTCACTCAGAATGTTATGCCTGATTGGTGTATTATCTCATTAAACATGTTCTGTTAGGGCACTGGACACTTAATAATAACAGAAAGGACATACATCATTCAAAAGTGAGCTGAAGTCCCGAGCCACAGACGAGACTGTCCGGCTGAGCTGACGCACTTCAGCAGCATTGGAGCGCAGTCTCTCCCTCTGACAGGGACAGATGCAAATCAGTTGGTCAGAAAGCAAAGTAGGTTCAGCCACAAAATTCCGACTGTCTGTTCTATATGCTGGTGATGAACATTTTTTGTATGAATGTGTTTTCCTTTATCTATTATCTATCTAAGTTCAAAGAACACTGACTGTGATGATCTTGCTGAGGTTCAGTTGTGAAAGAAAGATTTGCTCAGCCTGCTGCAGCAAATCGGAGGGAACGGCACACAAGTTCTGCTGCAGTTCGGTGAATGAGGAGTTTCCTTCCACCGTGAGGTAGCTGTCCAGGAGTGTGGCGTTACAGACGATATCGGACAGACGCATCCCAGGACCTGCCAGTGACACCTAGGGAACAAGCAGAAGAAATTTTGTGCTTGTTCATGGGCGTGTAAACGTTTACACTTTTGTAGATGGATAAATAAAGTCTTACCACCTGGAGGCTGAGTTGTGCTTTCAGTAACTGGTCAACAGTTGAAGAAGGAAGGCTGCAGTTGGTCCGTAAAAAGGAAGAGAACGTCTCATTGGCTTTTAGGTACTCTCCAACTGGCAGATCTTTATCATTAAGGAGAGAAGATATAATACAGTAAATACATCTCATGTCAAAGTCACGTGTTATGCATAATGTGTTCATTTTTTCAGATTATTAATGATTAATACAGAAAGCTGATTTGCTTTGGATTTGCAAAGAAAACACTGCTACAGCCTCTAAGAATGATCTCAACAAGGTTATAAAGCACTCAACAAGTGCCAGAGAAATGATTCTAAGAAAGGAGCATTTCTCCTCCACTTGGCCCTTTTACTTTAATGTGTATTGATTTATTTGTGTCTTTTAAAACATATTAAAACTAAGTCCCACTTGGCCAAGCTTCCTGCCTCTGGACCAGTCTCCGAACAGCAAGCGAGAGGTTCTCTAAAGCTGAGAGGGTGGTCTGATTGCCAAGGTTGGCGAGAACGGTCCTGCCGTCCACAAATAGTCGAGAAAGGCTGAAAGTGACAGGATTCAAAATCAAGACACTGATATGAAGCAAATAATGTTTAAAAATATTAACAGAGGAATACACTGACATCGAGTTGTCAAAATTTCCCACTTCACCCGGTGTCTCTCCTGGAGTGGGGTAGTGGAAGCATGGATTTTGGATGTTGCAGATGATGCCCTGAACCCATGCTAGAGTGCCTGCAGATGGCAGAGCTTTGTTGGGGAAGTGACCTGAAATAGGAAACCCAGACTTTTCATTGAAACTTTACAGGCTGTAAATCCACCTTTTACAGACACTGACAAAGACTTTTTAGCTGTTGATCATAGTCTATAGGAGTTGAAAGTAAATAGCAGAAAGTTGTGCATAACATGTTGCTCAAAATATATCTCTGAGACTCTGTGCACACATTAAGGAACAGACCAAATCAAACAAATAGGTCAGAATGCGAAAGATATCCTGAAGTACTCCGGCTGCAGCTAATCAGCTTACATGATTTCACAAGCAGAGCAGGGCTCAAACAAACACATGGCCATGGCACTTACACTGGCTCTGCTTGTAAGGAGGGTGCGAGTGCCGTACAGCGATGAGGATGAGGAACAGGAAAAGCGGCCAAAGCAGCTCTATGATCAGCTGGATCTGTGGAGAAGCTCATTTTACCATGTTTAACTGTACAAAGCAACCTGACGATGACGACGAAGACAATGATGACGTATGCTTACCTTGTTCCTCCTGCGGTAGATGACGTTCTTCCAGAGCAGGAGTAAGAGCTGGGTTCCTAGGGCCATGGCGCTATCTAGATGACCATGATGGCTACAATTAAAACACAATACCACACAATTAAACCTCAAATCCAAGCAGTCAGTGATGAAATGTCTTCCCAGCACTAAAGATACTAATTAGAGTAATTGGCTTAGTTCATTAACACAAGTACACTTCCTCTCTTATCTGCACGTGCAGTCATTGAGGCACAATTACTAGTTACATTTAGACATGTTGTCAATATAGAGAGAAATGATTTGATTTTATCTTGTATTTTCAACTTTTGACATTGCACAGAATTACAGGAAGAAATGTAAGTGGAGTTTGTATGCAGTGTTTTTCCTGTATGTTAATAACTAATCAATAGGACACGTATAAATGACGCTTCACAACTATTTCTTCTTCTTATTATTATTATTATTATTATTTGTATTATTATGGTCTGTTTAATCTATAGTAGTGACCGTGCACTTTCCTAAACAACATAATCAACCTGCTAAACGGGTTAGCCTGCGATGCTCCGGCTTCTGTGTTTCACCTTCACCTCAAACTGCTGCTACAAGTCCGGCGTCGCCGTTTATAAATAACTTATAACATATTTACCTCTGGTGTCAAAATGCCTTCTTATATTTGCTTAGACAGTGCATTACACTGAAACATTCCTGTTCTGTACTGAAGCCGGTGTCGGAGTCGGTTCGTGCGAATACTTCAGAAAGGAAGCGCGAGAAAGACAGGAAAGTGGGAGGGGCTCAAAGGGAAAACATTTCAACCACATTTAGCCTTCAGCCAATCACTCGAGCGTTTCTGTTGTAGCCCCGCCCTTCCTGGTTAATGTTTACAACACCTACCGGCACTTTCCGGCAGCCAACGCAGTGTATTAAAGAAGGCTGTAGGTCCTGTTTGCGTTTGAATGAACATGGAAATAAATACAGTTCTTTGTGCGCGTTGAAATGAAGCTTAAAGATCACTAGTAACTAAAGACACCAACTTAATTTTCTGTTTTAGGTGTCCTTCTTCAACCTGCACATAGCTGCACATACACCGACCAGCCATAACATTATGACCACCTGCTTAATATCGTGTTGGTCCTCCTTTTGCTGCTGAAACAGCCCTGACCCCTCGAGGCATGATGGGCTCCACTAGATCCACTAAAGGTGTGCGGTGGTATCTGGCACCAAGATGTTATCAGCAGCAGATCCTTTAAGTCCTGTAAGGTGTGAGGTCGGGCCTCCATGGATACTGACCACTGCAGACCAGGAACACCCCACGAGAGCTTTTTTCCTGCTTCTAACATCAACTTTGAGGACAAAATGTTGACTTGCTGCCTAATATATCCCACCCACTAACAGGTGCCATGATGAGGAGATCATCAGTCTTATTCACGTCACCTCTCACTGCTCACAGTGTTATGGCTGATCTGTGTATATCAACTAAACCAAACATATAGGAGCAGACCAAGCATAAAATCATTCATATACTGTACATTGTAGTGTGGAATGGTTACAGATAAACTAGCAGTTGAGATAAACTAGCTTGAGTATTTCAGAATCAATCAAGTTTTCATGCTGAACTTTTTCTAGATTCTACAGAGAATGGCAAAAAAAAAAGGGAAGCAGTTTTTTAGCTGGAAAATCTTGTCGATACGAAGTGATCGTGTACATTAAGTCTAATTCTATCCTTGCACCAACCGGTTTACAAAAAAAAAAAAAAACAAGCACTCAAGTTAACTCATTAAAGACCTCCTGCTTTAATATAGGCGTCACAAACAAGATCACCGACAAGAGGATGTTTGAAAGCAGACACCCGTTAACCTATATGGCCGCTCAGTTATAGTAAACACTTTAGCTGAAAACTTTAAATAGCAGGGATTAGTGAGACGTATATGTAGTCTTACAAATGATGCATGAGCTACAAGTTGAGGTAGCGAGCCACCTGCAATATTTTTTGCATATGATAAAAATGACTCATATGATCATTACTATTTCATTAAAAAAATAATCTCATAAAAAGCACAAGATTCACAAGACATATTTTTAATCTAATACAGCACCTTAAAAATATATATAATGTATATATCCTATTGCTAAAAGCAGACAAGTTGCAGGCAGAACACAGCATGCAAGCCTACAACCCAAAGGGGATGCTCATGACCAGCTTGAAAATGCCAAGTTACTCAAATATACCGTATGAACAATTTTGCTGGAACACATTCACACGAACATATCAAAAAAGGCACAGTGGAATAGAAATGTGCATGCAGTGCAATTCATAAAAGTTTCTTCTGCTTCTTGAAGAAGAGCTGAAATTCCTGCTTGGCTTTAATTGGAAAAATAGTGCTCCATGTTTTTCAGCAGTGATTCGCAGGATATGAAGTGAAGTGCACTGAGTGACAGTTAATACCAAAGAGTCATTGCTTGGCAGTATGAAGAACTGCATTTGATGGTAAAGGTTTCCTCTTTTTCACAGGAACAGAGGCTGCTCTTGTCCGGTTAGGAGACGATATGTGGATGTTGGCATTGTCTTCAAATGAATCTATTAACAGAGCAAACAATTATTATTTCTTGTCAGTTTTAAATGTTTTTCTTTTTTCAGTCAAATTGTGTACACTCACCTCTCCTACTGCATTTGTGAGGATGTGGATGATTTTTTCGTGTGGCGTGGCTACAACGCTCTGCCCATTGATTTCAATAATGCGATGACCGACCCGAATGCCGCCCCTCTCTGCAATGCCTCCACGCATCAAACTGCAAATCTGATTGACGTTTAAAAAAATGATCAGTCAAACGTCAGAGGTTTATTACACAGCAGTAATCTGTCAGTAATGAAACATACAATTCCGTCCTCTACACTGAAGCCCAGCTGGTATTTTGGATCAGGTCGCTTAATGATGGCCATGGTGACCGGTGGACAGTGGACTATGCTGAGCTTCACCTGGGATTGGTTTTTCAAGTCCTGTTGAGGAAAGGAGACCAAATAAAAAATAACTCGTATATCGGCGTCATAAGTATAATGATATTAGCAAACTCTTGTCTTTGAGCTAATAAAGTACTACCAACAGACAATCCACAAAAAGGTCATTTTGCTTTAGATTTTATGTGCTCAGAACTCACTCGGATGATGTTGTGGCATGTGGTGATGGGAAGGCCCACCAGGCTGGCCCCGTTCACAGACATGATGCGATCTCCGATGCTCAGTTCCCCCGAGCGCTCGGCTACGCCTCCGTGCAGCAGGTTGGCCACCACCACCGTGGGCAGAATGGAGCCCCAGCCAGATTCTACTACAGCGATCCCCAGGATGTCCCCAACCTTCTTTATTATGCAAACCTTTCCAGCGATGAGTGGAAAAGACATTTTCAAAGTAAAATAAATCACTTGTCTGGAATTATGGCTCAAAGGTCAATTAGCAAACATGAGAAAACTGATACAGAGAAGAAAAATAGTGTAATGCAGGAACTTTTGCATGCACAAAATACACTAGGTGCGTCCCAAATCGCCTACTTATGCACTATTGTAGGGCATTGTGTAGTATAAATAGTGAGCATTGTGTTCACGCCAAAAAATTCCAAGAAGAGGTTCACCGGGACGATTCACTTATTCAACAGTGGACGCTTCATACACTCAACCCTTGCCAACGTAGCAGAAGAGAGGCAGGGCTATTCCATTTGAGACAATACAACCCTTCTACAATTCGCACACTAGGTGGATAAGTACATAGTGTATAGTATGTCATTTGGGACACAGCTACAGTATTTATGATATTCCTTTCGGAATTCTGGACCAGGTTTTCGGACTATGATGTCTGGAAGATTTTCATTTCAGTCAGCCATCTTACCTCTCTGATATTTTCAGACTGTGAAAAGTGCACCAGATCTCCGTTATAGAGTTCCTGTGAGCTGAGGCAGAACTCTCCCGGTTGGAAGTCACCGGCTTTTATTCCATTTGCTTGCAGGAATTGCTGATATGCCACGCCAAATGCCTGACCAATGGCCTGAGCTATAATCTGTGCCTATAGCAGATAAATACAATGGCTCAATAAGCTCTTTTAAACAATACAAAAGTCTGAGCATCTACAGGTAAACAATTAGGATATGTTTTCACTCATAGATACAGTCCCAACATATAAACTGGGAGAACTCACATCATCAGAGGAGAACACATGGCAAATCATCCAGCATTTCTTAGGGGGCGATGAGGACCAAGCAGCTGAATTTTCACTTTTATGATCTGCTGGCTTCCTTCGCACCATCAGCACCACAAGGCTTCCAATGTCAGCGATATACGAGATCATCTGCAGAGGATGGTCCATCATAGCTTCCTACGGGCATGAAAAAGGATTCGCAGGATGAGAAATGGAGATAAATAATGTAAAAGTCCACAGAGATGCCTGGTATTAACACAAACCTGAGTGTCTGCACTCAACACTTTGATTCTCTGAGTGGAGATAAAGAGGTCCACCTCCGTCATTGGCTGAGATTCTCCTTCAGGTGCCTGGTTCAGACATACAACAGCATCTGAGTTTACTTAAAGTGATTTCTCTACAGAACACACAAAAGCAATACTAAAGCTCAAGGTTTTCTGGCAAATATGGGGTTATTGGGTCAGGTTTAGACTGAAATGACATAATGTAGGCTAATCCTCTGTAAGATGAAGAGTATGGATCATGTGTAATGCCAATCAGGCAGAATGAAAGGGAGTGGTAACTCGGTGCTCAATCCCAGGCTCAAATCCCACCACCACCAAGCCACCATATCCCTATGCCCCTGAGCAAGGTCCCTAACCATCAACAGCTCACTTGTATAAAAATAAGATTTACAGAGGAACCTCGGCATCTCGTCCTCAGTTAAGGAGTTCTTAAGGTGCAAATTTGTACTGAAACGAATTCTCCCATAAGAAATTATGTAAATGCAGATAATCCGTTCCAGCCACCTAAACATATGACCCATAATCCCAATACGAAGCTTAGGTAAACTGTACGGCTGCTTACAAAGAACTGACCCAAGCCAAGCATCCCCATGTCACGGCTCCTCACAGGAAGTCGTTCCACCAAGCTAAAAATAGAACAGACCACCCACACCACCAATCTGTCAACAGAAAAACACCCAAAATCACCTAGCTTTTGAACACATGCTGAAGGCAACGTTGGTATCGTTGGTTGAGTCTTTCCAAACAGCTTTCGCTGACTAGAAGAAAATTTGTAAACTCGCTTCGGTTGGCTTGGCTTTCCACTGACGCAAACAAGTTTTGAATTTGCCGGCGTCTGGTTCGGTTCGGTCTTATGCCGGAAATGCTTTGTTTCCCAATGCAAAATTTCAATACTTAAGGCGAAAATTCGTAAAGGAGGACATTCATATGCCAAGGTTCCACTGTATGACTTCAATAGCAAAGGTAGCAGAGCACCATAGGTTAAAAGTCGATGATTTGTGTTTTGCATCATCAGCATGGAGAATATACACCGATCAGGCATAACATTATGACCACCTGCCCAATATTGTGTCGGTACTCCTTTTGCTGCCAACACAGCCCTGACCTGTCAAGGCATGGACTCCACTAGATCCCTGAAGGTGTGCAGTGGTATCTGGCACCAAGATGTTAGCAGCAGATCCTTTAAGTCCTGTAAGTTACAAGGTGTGGCCTCCATGGAGACTGGGAAGATAGCCATCACAATTTGGCCCTTTTGGTCAAACTCGCTCAAATCCTTACGTTTGTCCATTTTTCCTGCTTCTAACACATCAACTTTGAGGACAAAATGTTCACTTGCTGCCTAATATATCCCACCCACTAACAGGTGCCATGATGAGGAGATCATCAGTCTTATTCATTTCAACGGTCACTGCACACAATATTATACCTGATCGGTGTAAATTGTCAGAAACTCAAACAAGAATTGCCACTAATTTGACCATCAGCTTTACCTTGATGCGATCTACAGCCTCTTGTGCCTGAGCCATTCGAGCGTTAGTTGAAGGATTCTTATCTGTTTGGAGCTGTGTGGAACCAAGGTATTTAGCTCCAAATATGATCCCATCCAGCAGATCCTCGGTATCACAAGGACCAGGCACTACTAATAATAATAACAACAATAATAAACATCTATACTGAACATTGTCTACAGCCTTGTATAATCCATTTATTAAATTCTCCTACCAGATTTATATGAAGCCTGAGCTTCAGCCTCAGCGTCCTGTTAAAAAAAAAAAAAAAAAAAAAAGATTAAAAGGTTACACAATAGTGTCATTTTATTGATTTATGTAGCAATAAATAGATTTACCCACCACATCAGCTCCAGGAGAGGCCGACTCATCCGAGATCATGCATCTAGACTGCTGCCACTGTTCCATGCCTTCGTTCTCCGAGTAACCTGACATCATAAACTCATCCTCAAATGGGCTGTGCCAGACGTCTGTGCCATACGACACGGAAACCATTTCATCTGCCTCCCCACGTCTTGTGATGTACCTTGTCTGGCATTCAGGCAGCTGTGCGATGTTGCTCTCACTAGCCTGTTCTGTAGAAACAGAGTGATCTTCCTGAGATTCCTGAAATTCTTCTTGAGGTTCTGGGTCTTCCAGCAGTTCTAAAAGCTCCCTCTGTTGGCTCATGGTGAAGAGAAGGCCGGATACTGAGCTTCCCTCTGAGCATGTTGGATAAGCGCTAACCTCAGGCTCAGAGCATGACGAGGACAGGGTCTGGGTTGAAGGGTCAGCACTGAAGGTTGACTTTTCTGGTTCTGGTTCTTTACAAGGCAGTGATGGGTGAAAGAGTTGAAGCTGATTAAGCAAATCCTGAATGTGAGCGTGGTCTAGATCATGTTGTTGACGACTCTCCGTTGAATTTTTCTCAAAATCTTTCTCCGGTGTTTCAGGAACGTTCGATTCAGTCATTCTCTGCTTACTATTTGCACAATGTCCAGCTTCCTTATTTGAGAAATCCTCAGCTTCTGTTGGTGTACAGCTCGTATTGTGAGCACTATAGTCACTTAATTCCTCTGATGGTGTGTCCATGGAGAAAGATCCAGGTTCTTCGATATCTCGAAGTGAACACGCTTCACTGGAAGTGTCAGACCTCCAGTCCAGAGGAGGAGGCTCTAATGAGTTAAAGGACTCCGGGTCCTCCAGTTTCGAATGGTTCTCCGCTCGATCGGAGCTTTCTAGAACCTCGTCTTCGAATGATGATGATGATGATGCCACCTTATCGTCGCTGACGTCTGTCCGCTTCTCCATTCCAGCGCAAATGACAAGAAAATTAAAGGTCACGGTGCAGATAAGAAACCGTCCATGTTCCTTGATGCACAGGGAAAAAGAGGTAACAGGTCCAATGAGCTTGAAGGCATTAAATAGGATCAGGGATTGTAAGAAGAAATGATGGACTGATCATTACTCAATTTATTTGCTATGATCTCTGATACGATATCTGCTAAGATGAGGGTGACAGAAAAGTTCCTGCTTTTGACGACCGCTTCAATAATTTGGATCATGGACCATAATCACAGGATCAGAAACCTGCAATATGACACACACACACACACACACTATTGTTCATATTGTGTGGCCATAACATCCAACTATGAATATTATGATATAAACTTTGATCTTATGGACAACAAGTGTTCTGGATTATGGATTTACAGTTTTTAAATAATTAGAAAATATAAAAATATACACATTAAGACATAATTTATGCCTAAATACATGGACATATGTGTAGTGGGCCAAAGTGCAAAGCCCTGGCTTCCCTAAATCCAATGCTTATTCACATTCCCACCGGAAAAAATAGAATATTAACTAATATTTAAGCAGTAAACAAAACACATCTGTCTACAGTCAGTTTGTGTACACTGATTTCTCTTATCTTGTCCAAATCCCATCACTTTACACTTGACATTTAACTCACGCGCTCACCTTTATTTACCGAGAGAGCTGGAACTTTTCACCGGCACAACAAAGTTCATCTTAAAATCCGTTTCGTATGCATCAGCTCCCAAAGGTTCACTTATTAAATTAAAACTCCAGGAACACGCATCAGGATAACGCGAGGCAGAATTACGAGGAACTTTAAAGAACCCGACAAAACTCGACAAACCAAACGTTATAGTCTTAACACGGAATGCTGACTGCGCATGCGCGAGCCACGTAGTCGCGACTAATCGTCCACCATAGTGTCGATTTCTGCACAAAGAGGGGAACTGGGGGAAATAAATAAATAAAATAAAAATATTTATTATTATTATTATATAGATTTATGTAGTCGTGCGTTTCCTCACATCATTTATGTATTTATTTTCTCATTTAGATATAATTTATTATTATTTTTTTTTTTTTACAAAAAAACTTTATTTATTTATTCATTCATTCACTCACTCACTGCTCCGTACTGTTATAAGCACGTCAATAAATATAAAAAACAATTCAAATAATCGGTGTGATAAACAAGCAAACAAATAGGCAAATAAAAAGCAAATTCTTCAAGGGAAATTAATAAAATGGTAATAAAACACAGAAGCACTCTGTTTATTCCAGTTTCCATGTATAAATTAATTTCTGTGCTAATCTTTATTGTACTTTTTTTTAAATTGAATTCATTTTACTGTACAATCCTTCTCTTCATTACATATTACATAATTATTTATTATATACATCATGCTGATTATTTACATATTAATGGAATAGTGTACTATGTGAAATCATTGTAAAGTTTGCATCACCATGTAAACCTTAATAGGAACGTTAAATGTTAAAAAAAGATGTTCATTCAGGTCCCCACACTCCATCATGTCAGACACTGGCACTTTAATCGCTGCTACGCATGTGCAGCATGCCAAGCAGAGAGGAGGCGGTTCCTAACAGTCCCACCAGCCAATCAGGGAAGCATCCCGCCCATAGAAACCCAGGCGGCATCCAATGAACAGCGTTGCTCAGATCTGCGAGGCTGCTGAGAATATTAAGGAACTCTCCCCGAAGCTGCTTCTGAATCTCAGCAGTGGTGCTAGCAGCATTCTCCCTAAAATACATCCAAACACATTTATATTATAAATATCCATCCATCTGTCTGTCTGTCTATCTATCTATCTATCTATAATAAGACAGTTGTTACTGAATTATTCTCATGTGTAGTTATTATTCACAGCAGTTCATGCTGAAAACTCCAGAACTTAAACATGTTTAGATTAAAAAAATGGAGATAAAAAACCTACCTGCTGACCGCTTGTCCTGCTTCTCTGCATTTTTGGGCCTTCTTTCTTAATTTCCGGATTACTCTGAGCGATCTGAAACCAAGTCAAAGTCACAAAATCCAAATAAGATAATGAATAAGGGATGAAGTTTACATACCTGTATGGAAAAATGAATTAAAAATGACTTGATTTGCAATTTATAAAAGTTTAAATCGCAAGTTACAATATTAATAATGATAGATAGATAGATAGATAGATAGATAGATAGATAGATAGATAAATAAATGAATAAATGAATAAATGAATAAATACATAAATACATAAAATGAATTAAATATTTACATCTTACTTTCTGAATCTGTATTAATTTAGAGGAGAGGGATCATTTCACACTTATATGATACATGATTAAAAATAAATAAATAAATAAATAGAAAAACAATGAAATGTCTATAAAAAATAAAGTTAATATGGATGTAAAGGACAAAAGGTTATTCTCAGGAATCTTTACTAGGACATTGCCTTTAAAAAAAAAAAAAAACCCAGACATTATATTATCATTCTGCTCACTTCCAGCATTAATATTCTGTAATAATACTGTATAATAATAACAATTATCCTGTTCAAAAGTTTACACTCCCCCTGTCTCTTAATGCATCTTGTTGCCGTCTTGCGCATCCGTGAATGTTTACACCTCTTCAGTTCTAGCAGTAATGTAGTAATAGCAGTAATGTAACAGTTGTGTACGAGTCCCTCGGCTGTCCTCAGAGTGAAAAGATGGACCTCAGCGTCATATAGCTGCTGATAGAAAGCCATCTATATGCAGAAGATGCTGGAAAAGCAAAGACTGGAGGATTTTTCTGAAGAACAGTGGGCAGTTTAACAGCTTTTTTTACATATTCTCAGAGTTTTCATAAACTTCAAATTGATGCACACAAGCACAGGCGACTGTGTGAAGGAGAACTCATCCTGTTTTACCTGAAAATGCCCAGAAGTAAAGACACGCCCCACAGCACTGTGCTCAGTGTCCACCATTTTTCAGACTTGACTTTAATGAGCTCTGCATCAGCCGCCCAGGCTATGTGTTCACACGGATAATACAGCTGATCTGCCACGTTTATCAGAACCGACATGCACCGCAGCACCTTGTCCTCCTCCTGCAAATGGCATAGAATTACTATTCAGACATTTTTAGTACTATACAGCAATATTTATACCCCGTATCACACACAAGGCCCTTATAAGTAAGCTGGAGCTTGTACTTTACCGTGGATCCTAGACCGTAGCTCAGTGAGTAAGCAGCCATGGAAAGGTCATCAAAGAGGCGCAGTACTGTCCGGCAGTGACTGAGCTGAGCTGAGAAGAGCATAAGACTCTTGCAGAGTTGTGAGGAGTTGGATGTTTTTCTTGAAATGATGCCACCCACCAGCTGCGATGCATAACAAACTGTCCTTATCTAAAACCGTGGTGAGAAATACAGACAAAGATGTCATCTGATGTCTTTTATTGACCAAAATGTGTAGCCACTGACTACAGCCACAAAAATACAATCAAAATGAAACACAATGTGATTATTTTTTATTCTTCACCAAACCAATGCCTTAAATGTTTAACTGATTTTGTGTAAGGGGGAAAATAGTGTATATTTAATTTTGGAACAACGTTTGTAATTGTGTACGTTTTTAGGAAATATAGATCGACTATCATGGCAGTGAAGACAGTAGAACGCACTAGTGATGGGAGGTCCGGCTCTTTTAGCTCGGGACCCTTAGAAGAGTCGGCTCTTACGTCTCCCAAATGATTAATTTCGTATCACTGGGAGCCTTCTATTTTGGCACTCAGCTTTACAGTCTCCAATATCAATAAAATGCAGCCAGATGCTTCTTTTTCGATTTTCGCTCATTTCTTCACTTTTTCCCGACGCGCCTGCATTTAAACCCAGCTCCCCTGAGTCTCTTTGTCTCTGTGTACCTGGCCTGTACCACTACACTCGCTGTCTTTGCAGCGTCTGCCCCCAATTTCCTTCTTTCACATAATGGTATGATCCTAGTCTGTCCTCGCATGTGATTGGCCGCATTGCGTGCCTATCAAAATAAAGTCCCGCCCCTGCAGTGGATGGATTCTCAGCAGAGCTGAAGATTCGGCTCTCACGAACGGGAGTCGGCTCTTCTCGTTAGCTACAAAGAATCATTTGCTCATTCGCAAACGACACATCACTAATACGAGTCAAACAATTCTCCTGCATCTCTTATGATATGATGCAGCTATACAATGCTGAATTTTATATTTTATACACAAATTTCGCTCCATAATGTTACATTTTAACCGCAAGAAAGCCTATTTGGTGGCAAGCTCCATGCTAGTTGCATCACCCAATGCTAAACATTATTACCATGGCAACAAGTTGTTGGGAGGTCTGGCAACTTGTGTGTGAATGTAGCTTAAAATTTTTCTTGAAAAAGAAAAACTTGTTAATTATCAGGACACTGGGTTTTGTGTTTGGAGACACTGAAACATCGTTTAACGTTTTTTCCCGGACATTTATCTGTCTCTCAGTGAAAACTTGGTGTGTTCCCCAAATGGGACAGACTCCTCCTTTTGATATACCCTGAGCTCGAAATATAACTGATCACATAATACCTTTCAGGTTGTCTATCTGTAATGTGATAATTGACTTATTCAACACAAGAAATATTTTAAAAAAATGTACATACAACAATGCATAAAACAAACAGAGACAAATAAGAGTTTGAGACTCTGCTGTATGTACAGTCTACCGTGGAGCATCCTTCACAAAGCATGTACACAATCACACTTTGAGGGCATGCTTTATGAAAATTGGATGTAAAGTATTTGCAAAAGGACAGGAGAAACGAACAACCAGACAGACGATCTTATCCAGAGCGACTTAGAATTTATCTCACGTTACACAACTGAGCATTAAGGGCCTTGCTCAGGGGCCCAGCAGTGGCAGCTTTGATTGACCTGGGATTCGAACTCACAACCTTCTGATCAGGAACACAATGCCTTAGCCACTAAGCTACCACATCACCATCTATGTGAACAGCTGTACAGCGGACACACATTTTCTCTAGATACTCTTGCTCTCAGGAAGTTTGGGCATTGGTGGCTCAGTGGTAGGTTTCTCACCTACCCGGGTTCGATTTCGAGCCAGTGCCCAAACCCCAGCCACTGGATGCAGTGCCAGTCCCAAGCCCGGATAAAAATGGTAGGGTTGTGTCAAAACCTGTGCCAAGTTGTTATATGGACCAGTTGGTCCGCTGTGGCTACCCCTTACAGATGTAGGGAGCAGCTGAAAGATCAACAACTCTTGCTCTCAGGAAATTCCCAGACAAGCCACCTGGAACCAACAACCATGCCACCACAGTCACAAAGATTCCCACAATCTGATGTTCCATGTACACATAAACTCACACTTTTTGTCCTTTGTGGATCATTGGCTGATTAGCTAACTGTATAAATGAGCATGTGCAATTAAGTGTTCCTATTAAACTGAACAGTGGTGCCTTAATTGAGCACTGATTAATCTGATTGCAATGGACTGATTTTTGTGTGTGTGTGTGTGTGTGTGTGTGTGTATGTATGTGTGTGTGTGCATGGACTTTCTTCCAAAACATGGCAATTACCACCTTCATTGTAACATGCCCCTATATTACACATGCAAAACAACAAAACACTCACCACTTTATCTCTTCCTCGGTAGGACTCCAGCAAATTCACCACAGACTCAAATGAATTCTCCATGATTAGAATAACTCAGTGATATGATCCTAAAGCTACAGAAACACAAGAATGACTGACTGCTCCTCCTGACAGCTAGCTAACTATCGAATATCACTAGGTTATCTCATTATTGTCGCTGTGCAAAGAATATATTATACAGAGAAATGTTATTTTTTAAAAGAAAAATCCGCAACGAAAACCCAAAATGAACCGTTACACACAAGTGAGCATACAGTAAAACAACACACGAAGAAAGGGTGAACTTTGAACAGGAAATTCTGCCCCCAGACCAGAACAGTAGATTACCTATCTCATCCTTCAGACAAAAATACCAGCGCCTCAGTGTAAATCGATTTTTTTCGTTACTACTTTCAGTCATTTAAGGTTTATAAATCTGTTAATCATACATTATGAATATTAGTGATTTTTCTTTCACAACTTAAAATAATATCTTTGCTAAACCAAAAACGAATTGAAAAGCCAGCTAATATTTTCAGTCATTTTGGGAGCTGGCATAACATTATGACCTCCCGCCTAAATATTGGTGTTGGTCCCTTCCTTTTTGCTGACCCCTCATGTACTGTGTATTCTGACCCCTTAGATAGATAGATAGATAGATAGAACTTTATTGTCATTTCAAAGTACAGGTACATAGCAGCAAAATGCAAGAAGTGCAAATAGTAGAAATTGTGCAAATGAACAAGTGCAGATAAATATGTAAATATGTACATCAGTAAATAAGGCTATGGTCAGTATGTGCATAGAGAAGTGTGTGCAAGTTGTATTTACAACAGATAAAGTGTAAAGAAAAGAGTAATTATATTTTTGTGCAATATGTGTTCTGATAGAAAGGGGTTAGAATACACAGTGCATGATGGGTCAGATCTGTTTTGGCAGTAAAAGTGGGACCAACTCAATATTAGGCAGGTGGTCATAATGTTATGCCTGATCAGTGTGCATCAACTGTACTCCTCTGCATCAATATATTTTTCACCAAGGCCTTTAAATAGCATATTTTGTCCTAAATTAATGAATAAAGCAGATCACTGAGCACTTTAGGGCTGTGTTTGGTATTTTTGCTCAGTTTAGGAGTCGATACGCTTTGGGTAGAAATCAGCTATTTTGCTTGAATGAAAATATATTTGATCGTATAGAAATAATTCATATAATGTGCACACAAATGCATTTCTAAACTTTTGGGTTAGATTTTCTTTTCACTAGCATTATAATTCAGTAATGAATGATTTTCCCAATGATCCTAAACATTTCCCAGTTGATTAGTGATCTAGGGAAACAGGGTAGATCCTCATGGGGTAAATGTGGTTATTGTGGGACAGTAAGAGGGGGATATGGAGGGTCCTGCATGGGCAGTACGTGACCACCATCTGGGTGTTTCTGGGCTGTTTTACTTTACAGCTCCTATGAACCAGAATAAAGGAGCCAGAGGGCAGTGAACTTTTATCATTTACAATGGACAAAAAAGAAAAAGTAGATCAACAACAACACGGTGAGTGCTAATAATAATAATAACACCAATAATGTTGATACTGTATGTCTTTAATCATTTTCTATGACTTTATAAACTACATCTTAAAAAACATTTGGAATATTTACAGAGCGTGAGCAGCAGCTCTAAAAGGTGTGTCGGCCTGCACGTGTCTCAGAGGAAGAAGGTGCTAGCTTTAAACCTCCCTGACTGCTAGCTGTGTGAGAGAGGAGAGCGGAGAGAGCATCATAAAATATTCTACACAGTGAGCCTGGAGCTTCCTGTTTGCCTCCATGTCTCATTACTGAACAGAAGAAACAAAACTACATCCTTTCATTCAGACGCCACTGGGGAATAAAGTCATGCAGGAAAACATGAATATCAGAAAACAGAGAAGTGAGGCCACCTGACCCCTCCAGAGCCAAATTTAATCCCCCTGGGCTAAAAAACTGGGGTCATCAAACACACCGTATGTGTTTGATACACACACCGTATACAATTAAATGTAAATACCTCTAAATGCGTTTGTTCTATTTTCCTTCCACCAGCTTGCATCAACAGGGCTGCAGATGTCCCACAAAGCATGTCAATAGTTTTTTTTTTTTTTTAGAAATGATGAATCAAACTGTCATCTGGGTTTTTGCCTTTCTTTCTCTGCGTTTATTTGTTGATGAGACTCAATAGGGTTGTCATTTTATTCCTTTGGATATCATCTAGTGCTTGCTAATATTATGAACAGCAGCTAAGCTAATTCCTTTCCACTTGTTCCATTTTTCTACCCATCCTGAGGCATCTAGAGATCAACCAGCTCCAGTAGACCTTCAGCGAGAAGAGGCTAACCCTGTGAGGATCCTGAGGCATCCAGAGATGGACCAGCTCCAGCTGATTCTGCTTCATGAGGATTTGGGTTTTCAAAGCAATGCTGCCAACCCTATGTGGACTTTGAGGACGACAACAGCCTCCTCATTAATACACACAACAGCATTCTACATATGCTGTATCTGCATCACACTGTACACTGCAGAAAGGCTGTTGTAAATAATCACACTCTCCGGTGTCACCCAAATGAGGATGAGGTTCCTTTTTGAGTCTGGTTCCTTTCAAGGTTTCTTCCTCATACCATCTAATGGAGTTTTTCCTTGCCACCATGGGCTTGCTCACTAGGGATGATAGGGTCTTTTTCTGTGCAGACAACTGTATTTAGGGAGTCTAAGCATCTGTACAGTCTCAACAGCCTTATATATTGACAGCCAACACATCTCATGTACCTCAGTCGTTTTCAGCTTTGGTTCATCAAGTAATGGTGGCTTAGTGGTTAGCATGTTCACCTCACACCTCCAGCATCCTGGGTTTGAGTCTTGCTCATGCTCACTGTGTGTGGAGTTTGCATGTTCTTCACTGTGTGTGTAGAGTTTGCATGTTCTCCCTGTGCTTGGTGGGTTTCCTCCCACAATCCAAAGACATGCTTCTAGGCTGATTTGAGTCTCTAAATTGCATGAGTGTGTGCCCCCTGATGGGTTGGCACTCTGTCCAGGGTGTATGATGCCTGAGATAGGCACAGGCTCCCTGTGACCCGAGGATAGATCAGATAAGTGGTACAGACAATGAAAAAAAACAAAACAGGCCTGTAAGAATTCCAAACTGTTCCCACAAAGAGCATGAAATTGTCC
Organism: Hemibagrus wyckioides; assembly: GCF_019097595.1. NCBI lineage: Eukaryota > Metazoa > Chordata > Actinopteri > Siluriformes > Bagridae > Hemibagrus > Hemibagrus wyckioides. The sequence goes on from NC_080719.1 coordinate 23,808,394, forward strand.
TATCCATCCATCTATTGGAGGCTGTATAGTGACAGTGCACCCTGCCAGACAATAAAAAACTCACAAACAGTGCTGATGACACACTTTATTGAGGAAGAGAATCACTCAAAAATACTGAGACTGTTTTTATGTTTTTGAGCTCTATCTTCAATTGGGGATAAAAACTGAAATTCAAAGCCTTCAGAAACTCCTGACTGTCATCTGTGATACATATAATTATAGGAAATATTATTTCTTAAGACATTTAATCAAACTCAAACTCTATTGTTCTATTAATTAATATCTGCTATATCACCTAAAAAGTATCATTTAAAACAAAAAAAACAAGGGTTTGTTTATGGAAACACATGGTCTGCAGTCTGGTTGTTATTAAGTGATTGCTAATTTGTATTTGTAATACAAAATGTTAATAATGTAAAATATCGCAACTTCATAAAAAAACACATATTTATTTCTTCAATGTACAACATTGTCTTGAAGGATCCTCCTCATCCTCCTTCCTGTCCCCGTGCCCTCAAGACGCATGAACGAGTCTCATCAGGTCCTCTTTTTCATCCGTCTTCTCCATCATAGCGTTATTAATGGTGGTTAAGACCTCAGTGGAGGTGGACCACTCACATCATTATCATAAATATCTGTAAGAAAAAGGGAAAAAATGAAAGATATAAACTGTTAAATGTTAAAATGAGGTTTTAAGCAAAACATTAAGTCCGAGCTGTACTTTTTATAGCTAAAGCATGGAGACTGGATGCACTGATACACTATATTGCCAAAAGTTTTGGGACATCTGCCTTTACATGCACATGAATGTAATATGGAGTTGTCCCGCCCTTTGCAGCTATAACAGCTTCAACTCTTCTGGGAAGGCTTTCCACAAGGTTTAGGAGTGTGTTTATAGGAATTTTTGACCATTCCTCTAGAAGCGCATTTGTGAAATCAGGCACTGATGTTGGACGAGAAGGTCTGGCTCGCAGTCTCCACTCTAATTGTCCAAAATGTCTTGGTATGAAGCTGAAGCATTAAGAGTTCCTTTTAGTAAAACTAAGGGGCCGAGTCCAACCCCTGAAAAACAACACCTGAATTGGAGTGGTGCCCCAAAACTTTTGGCAATATAATATATTTTCAGCTATAAATCTCTGACCATTTCTTTGCACTCTCATACCTGTCATGTTGTCAATATCGTCATATATTTCGTTTTCCCTGAAGAAATTGAAGAAAAACATTGGTTCAGAATGACTACACCATGTACAGTAGTAATAATGATAATGATTACAGAATGAAACATACTCGTGTAGAAGGTAATGTCTGGGAACATATCCATCTGAAAAAACCAAACAAACATTTTAATATACTACACAGTGTATAGAGTATAAAAACTCTCATTAAAGATCTTAATAATTTATTGAACATGTATGAAAATTGAAATCAAATCAAATCATTATGCTATTCCAGTGTGTACCACAAGAGGGCGCACCACAACACGTACATTTGCCCTGATCATTTCGACAGAGTACTTTCTTCTCATTAGTCTGCTGAATGACTTCGAGAATTTCTCCCTTCACAACAGTCAGGTCCTTCCCACTGCCCTTCTTGATGTTGGCGTTCGGGTCCACCATCATGCAGCAGAGCACGTGGATGGGGCCTTCGAACTGTCAAAGCACATGACCATCGGTTACTGAGCTCATTCTTGTTAAGTTCATTGAGATGACAAACAGAGAAGAGCCAAAAATACAACACAGGAAGTTTACCTTAAACTTTTTTCTGAACTCCTTTTCCTCCTTCTCGAGCTTCTTGCTTCTTCTAGGGTCTTGGCTAAAAATACAGGACCAAAAATTATGAACACATCGATGCAACACATTTCTTGTTTTACTGTTTGTATTCTAACACACTGTACACCATACAGAATATTTGATATTAGATCTAGTCCTTTATTTTAGACTGTGCCAGAGATTTTACATAGATAACACCGCCAACAGAGGAAACAAAGGGTCTTTCACTGACACGTGGCTGTAAAGTTAGTTATTAACAAGAAGCAAAATGAGAAAAGAATTTCAGCTCTCATTTAACCAGGGCTCTCGTTATGCAGGTAGTTCATTATTAAGCAATACTGATTTCCTTCACTGCGTTATTGCTTGTTCGCTTTCTGTGCAGGTTTTAAAGGTAGCATTAGTGTTAAACGACAACAGGAAAGAAGGAGGTTAATTAAAGACGGCAGCCATTAGACAGCAACAGTTATGGATAGTTTCATTTATTGTGTGTACCATATCTCCGGAGGGGGTAGGGGGAAGTCATCTGGTATGACATGATCAACATCATCATATACCTCTGAGAGGAGAGGAGAATAAAAAAAAAAACGCATCAACTTGACGAACTAATGAAATGACACTTTCTCAATGTGGTGTGATCGCTAATTGACTTACCACCGCTCACATTAAGGCTGCTGCAAAAGGAAGAAAATACACAAGACTCTAATCTCTGCCAGCTAAGGTCTACTGACTACGAATGTCAATGAGATGGTGTTTTTTTCCTTCACGCTTGTTGTTTACCTGTTCAGAGGGTCTGCACCGACATCGTCGTAGACATCCTCGTCCAGTAAGGCAGGAGGAGGAAGGGCAGGAGGTGCGGCTTCGCTGAGAATCTTTCGCTTTATTTCCTCATAGTCCACATCTACACACGTGTTACTGATATATCCATCTGGAAAAGAAAAAAAAGAGTGAATAAATAAGGCTTCCATGTTCTTTTTCTGTCAGAGTTTCCACTTAACAATGTGATGCACTATAATATAATGTAATAATTAGCTAAGATAAAAAAACAACAACAACATTTAAGTATTTAAGAGATGCTTAAAATATTTCTAACTCAAGTTTATTTGTAGATGTACACTATATTGGCAAAAGTTTTGGGACACCCCTCTAAGTCATTGAGTTGAGGTGTTGTTTTTCAGGGGTTGGACTCGGCCCCTTAGTTCCAGTGAAAGGAACTCTTAATGCTTCAGCTTCATACCAAGACATTTTGGACAATTCCATGCTCTTTGTGTGAACAGTTTGGGGATGACCCCTTCCTGTTCCAACATGACTGTACACCAGTGACCAAAGCAAGGTCCATAAAGACATGGATGAGTGAGTTTGGTGTGGAGGAACTTGACTGGCCTGCACTGACTCCTGACCAAAACCCCATAGAACACCTTTGGGATGAATTAGAGCGGAGACTGTGAGCCAGACCTTCTCATCCAACATCAGTGCCTGACCTCACAAATGCACTTCTAGAGGAATGGTCAAAAATTCCTATAAACACACTCCTAAACCTTGTGGAAATCCTTCCCAGAAGAGTTGAAGCTGTTATAGCTGCAAAGGGCGGGGCAACTCCATATTACATTCATGTGCATGTAAAGGCAGATGTCCCAAAACCTTTGCCAATATAGTGTACATGGAACTGTTGAGCACAGGTTTGTGTATCCTACTGAAGTTTTAGTAGTTTTACTGAAGTAAAACCTACATTCCCCACTCATGTTTCGAGCCAGCCATCTTCCCTCGGGGTTGTTCTTCACACGCACGATCTCCACGGCCTCTCCCTGCCTCACGCGCAGATCGTTCTTCCCACCTTGCCAGTCCTCCCTCACCCGAGCTAGGTGGAGCACCTCGACTTCTCCAGTCAGCTACGGTAAAGAAAGATAAGCGAGCTTTGGATGGCAAAAAATATATATTACGCCAATCCTTCTCAAGTGATATATCTGCAATCAGTGGAAGTCAAATTATGAAAGATTAACATACGTTATCCAGTACTTTATAAACTTGCAATTTAGTGTAAAACATATCAGAATGTGTAATTCCTTCTGCTATGCAAATATCACACGTTAAAAATACACAATACATCGTTTCAGCTAATCTAATCAATTCAGATGTGTTTCACTTATGTGGAGGGTTAAAAATATCTGAAATACACTGTGTGTGAGTATATATACATTCATCGTCTATACCCGCTTTACTCCTAATCAGGGTCACGGGGATCTGCTGGAGCCTATCCCAGCACACATTGGGTGAAAGGCAGGGGTACACCCTGGACAGGTCACCAGTCCATCACAGGGCCACACATATAGACAGACAACCACACACTCTCACACTCACTCCTATGGGCAATTTAGAATTACCAATCAACCTAATGTACATGTTTTTGGACTGTGGGAGGAAACCGGAGTACCCGGATGAAAAACCCACGCAGGGGAGAACATGCAAACTCCACACAGAAAGACCCCCGTCTGTTTGAACCTGGGATTCGAACCTTCTTGCTGTGAGGCAACAGTGCTGACCACTAAGCCACCATGCTGCCTCTGTATATACACATTCATTTTATTTAAAAATGCATCCACATTTTAGTCTATCTTACAGTTACAAATAATAATATAGTGCATTTTTCAGATGACAATAAAAATATAAGGCTTAAAATGCACTTCTCAATGCAGAAAAGCTCACTTTGAATTTTTTTCGGTACTCGTTTTCCTTTTTCAGCCTCTCCTTCTGCTCTTTCTTTTCCACTTCATGTTGTCGTTTGTACTCTTTTTGTTTTTTCTTCTCCAAAACCACAGGCGGTGCACACTCCTGACTGCAACACAGCAGATCGCATGAGACAGATTGTTTAATCTGAGAACTGAAATCTGCCGCTGACAAAACAGGTATTGTATTACGCTGTACGAAGGCAGCTTACAGCTAAAGTAAAGAGGTTTATAAGTAAAACACTGTACATAACAGAGACTTACTCCACATGTTCGTAAATTTCACTATTATCACTGTCCTAGAAAAGAAGCATGAACACGTTTAGTGAAACACACACTGATTAAGGTGAATGATTTACAACTACATCAATTCCAACATTCAGAAATATGTTACGCATTAATAATTACAGACACAGACCTCATCAGCCTGAGACGAGAAACTGCTTGCCCATGATTCTGTAAAAGAACAAGACGTTAAACATTCAGGACTTTTTATATTTGCAAATGCTTCCGTGCAACATTTCTTAAGTCGATTAATTCATGAACCCACATGATGGGGTTTAATCACACTAACCCAGGAACAAGGCCAAAAGTATTAACTGACTGGTAATAACCAAAAAATAATAATATGCATTATGATAAAAATGGCTGCCTATTTCTACAAAAAACTGAAAATAACAGAAATATACTGTGAGATTTTTACCACTGGAAGATGGTTTTGGAGGAGGAGGAGGAGGTGGGGGCAAATCGATGTCATCGTACGTGTCCTGTTCGGGTTCGGTGATTCTAAATAAAAATTAAAAATCACATATTAATAGAGCTGAGTGAGATCTTACACAGATTGCAAAGCTACGATATTCATTTTTAATGTGAGGTCTGCTTAGACTCTGGTCATTTGTACAGAAATAACAAATAATTTGAATATTTCTCTGCGTTTTTTTATTCGGCTAATTCTCAGGAAGTTCCGATTGCGCTACCAGGAAATTTGCAGTGCAGCTATAGTTTTTACACCCACACATCCTAGAGACACTGAGATATGGAAATGCACCTATTTGATCACTTTGAGCACCGTGGTGGATGTCGTAATTAACAGTCGAAGAAAACTGATAGAACAATCCAGAAGGTCACTTGAGATCATCTGCTTTCTGATGGAGTTACGGTTAGCATCATGCAATAATGTGTATATAACATTATGTTTTTCTATTAAAAAATATTATGCTATTACTTATTATTATTATTATTATTATTATTATTATTATTATAGCAATAATAATAATAATAATAATAATAATTATTATTATTATTATTATTATTATTATTATTATAAATAATTTAATAATAATAATAATATTTAAAATTATTATTATTTATTTATAGGAAACAGAACAGCTAATGTTTCCCATTTTGTGGAGCAATAAATTGGAGTTAAAAATCATAAACCCCAGCCGCCCTTACCTGTGTGTGATGGGAGGTGTCGCAGACATGAATGTTGATTTTGGTGGTCGTGGTGGCCCTGTAAAAAAACACAGACATGCTGTGAGAAAGATTCTCTAGTCGACACATACCTGTACTCAGTTTCTCCCCACAAAAATAGATGTACGAAAAATGTAAAAAATATATATTTATATATAGATAGATACCTACGGACTGCACATATATGCACGTTTAAAATATAAGCAGTTAAACAAGGACATAGTCATAAGAAGTCAGTCTGTCTCCGTTGATGCCTAAGCAAGACACATTATAAATTCCTTTACACTATTAGAAATATTCATTTTGAATAATTATTTGAACATAATGTGTTTCGGGGTGTTTACAGGAATTTAGAAGAAAATGGTGTGCATGGTGGAATGGATTGTTGCATTACAGTCAAAAACAAGTCATAAGAATCTCCTTTCACTTTCTGAAACCTAACAATGACGCTACAGCTAGGCTACGCTTTTTTTTGTCAGAGAGGATTGTGGTGTCGGCGATGTCGCCGATCTGTTTTTCCTGCTGAAAATATCACAAATAAAAATGTTAGCACGAGCTAAAAGATAATTCTTGTCATTTTATAGTAATAAACATTACCATAATAAAAAATAAAATTCACAATATAACTGTTTTTTTTTTTTTTACTGTATTTTAAATTAAGTTCCATAACAGCGTCACAAATTATACAGTAAACTGCAGGAAGTCTCGCAAGCAGTTTTACTAGCAAACAACTATACAGTATTAAAGTATAATACAGTATAACAGTCACATTAATGACTATTTATTTATTTTACAGCTTGCATTAATAGTGCTTCATTGGAAAAGGTCCTGCCAGTTTTTTAATTATTTAATTTTTTTTTTCTTAAAGAAAATAAAACCTCTGATAATCTCATGACTAGCATTTGATTCATGCAGTGGGGTCAAAACATCTGAAATTTCCCTGATAATCCTATGATCAATATCTTTAATATTTCATATTTGAGACTCTGCACTATTTCTAGGTCCCTATTTAATTCTAATTTGTGATATCGATCATGCTAATAAAGGCTATTTCTATTTCTATTTTCAAATGCTTTTGCTCATGTCTAGTCTCTTCTTTTGAAGCGTGTTCAGATGACATTCGGGTGGATTTGATCTGAAACAGATCATAAAGCTTTGCACAAACTTACCAGCGTCTGTACCAGCTCGAGAGAACAAAAAAAATGGTATGAGGGATGCATTAAATCCTAATAATCTCTGAAATGCCAACAATATCATTTGTAATAAATTAGAAAAGAATGCAAAATAGAAATTTACACTAGTGCTCTAAGATATCTGGACTTGAAATAAGTACATGAATTTCATTAGTAATAAAGCTAGCATTACAGGATGTGTGACTACGTAGCGTGACTAGCATTACCGCTGATGCTTACTGATTACCGATGAAAATTCTAGCTCCGTTCTATGAACTATTACTTTTATTGACCTTCTGAGTAACAAATAGCATGAAATAACACACTGTGCATTACATCTGTTATACAAACTCCAGCAAAAAAAGCAAAAAAGAAAAGACCACTAAACGTTTCAATTTTTTTAATTGAATATTATAATGCTGCTTAATAAATAACATTATACCTCACATTGTATTTACTATAAAATCTAAATAAATGTCCAACTAGCAAGATATACACATTTGACAAATAAAATAAATAAATAAATCAATCAATCACAGCATGGTTTCAGATGTCGGGCCACAACAAATTCCCAGCTTTACAGCTTTAGTTCCTCGAGGAACTGATTCAACAAACTGTTGGAATGAGCACAGTTCTAAACAAAAAATTCCTTCTGTTAAGATGCTTTCACGCAGACAAATCGACTGGCAGTGACAAAGCAACTGGAGATCATACACTTTCAATGAGAAAGTGAAAGTGAGAAATTTTCAATGCGACTTTTGGTGACATGAGCAACAGCAAACATTGTGAGCATGTCCAGAACTTATATGAAATATGGAATGACTTGGTGAAGTGACTTCTATTGGGAGTGAAGACAGTAGAGCGCCTGTGATTTGTGGCAAAGAGCACACACTGCTTCTCCTTCATCTCTTATGATATAATGGATATTTACACTGATTTACGCCTATTCTCCCTCCAAACCGGTGACCTTCAGCAATAAAATCACTGCGTGTGTGAACGTAGCATTAGTCTTTTCATGATGGCGCACTGGAGAATGCCGTCATCCCAGAATCCCTCACGGAACAAATGGACCATGTCAAACCCCCACACCATAACAGACCCTGTCACCTGTCTGTGTTATTTTTTATTATTATAAGACATACATGTCAAACATGTGCTACAGTATGCGATTACGAATTAGGATGGGGCATTAGAGCCTCATAAACACAGAATACTGATAAATTCTAATAAAATGCACGAGTTAACACGAATGCAGAAATGGAATAAACACTGAGTACACTGAGATGTGGAAAGGCAAACTGCAGGTACGTACCTTCAGGTGCTTTGGTATCTAGATGGACCGGAGGCTGAAGAGCTGGACCCTTGACGCGAAAACGATCCAGATTGACAGACGGAGGTCGTTTGGGCTTCATAGGCCGTTGTCCGACATTAGGGAATGGTTTTCTCAGCGGAACTACATCTGAAAAGCTCTTCTGACTTGGCAGTACTGATCTGGGAGCGGCCTGGGGCTTCTTATCAAGATGTTGCAGCATCCTGTTCTGGAGAAGCTCTCCTGTCATTTTTACTCTCCTTGCGTTTTCAGAGTCATTGGCAGGTGGTACAGGATCCTCTTTACGGTGAGAGGGTGGAGGTTTGGGAAACACTCCTTGGGGACTCTGACTAAATCTCTTGGGTTCAGTGCTGGGGATAACTGGAAACACTGGTTTTGGTGTAGCGGGGGGAATCTTGTTCCGGACCGGTCCATTGTCCGACGACTCGGCGACTAGAGGCCTGGAGTAAGCTCCGCCACTGGACCCGGCTCTTTCTGCTTGAGCATGAAACTTGGCCCTCAGGGCCTTAAAGTCTACATTCTCCCCCTAATAAAAAAAAAGACATAAAACTGTTAAAATAATCATTCAAATATAATAACAAATCTAAAATCAACCACCCATGGTTTACACTGACTGAGTCATAATGTACTGAGAGCAGCCTTAGCCATCATGGTGCAAGTCAAGTCATCAAGTCAACCACACAGCTTCAGCACTAATGTCTCAGGTTCATAACAAGAGATCGTGGCCTTTGTTTCCTGAATATGAACGTGCACTTCTCTGTGCTACAGTGGCTCCATAATGATTATTTCTTTTATTTTTGTATTATTAATGGGAGATAATCCTATTATAACATGCTTAGGATTTATTTTGCAGTACAGAAAAAAAAGAAGAAATAAACAGTTTAGATGTCTTCAGAATTACTTGAAAATAAAAAAAGTATTCTCATGTGTGAAATTTCCAGCAGTTACAGATTAGAGTTTTGAAAATGTCATTCCTCGATATGAATTTTTTGCAGTTCAAATAAGATAAATTAGTTATATTAGATATTAGAAATTAGTTGGTATTATTTAACAGCAGTTTTCAGGTCACACCACAGACTTTCAAACCTTTTTCAACTAATTTCTCTGTAATGTCATCCCTGTGCTTCAGCTCATTGTTCTATTGGAAAATATATTTGTCCTATATATAGACATCTGGCTGATCATTATGAAAAGCAACCCTAGAAAACCGACATGCTTGATCATAGGACAGTTGTTACCTGGTTGTTGGGGCTATATTTGATTTGCACCAAACCAAACAGTTTGACCTTTGATCAAATGGCTCAACTTGGTCTCATCAGACCACAAAATCTTCTTTGATTTCTTTCTAAGACTTTCTTAGTAGTGGTTTCCTTCTGGTCACTCTTTCAGACAAGCCTGATACACTGATCGGACATAACATTCTGAGCACCAAGAGGTGAAGTGAATAAGACTGAGTATCTCCTCATCATGGCACCTGTTAGTGGGTGGAATATATTAGGCAGCAAGTCAACATTTTGTCCTCAAAGTTGATGTTAGAAGCAGGAAAAATGGACAAGTGTAAGGATTTGAGCGATCCTTGTCAGTTTTTTTTCCACATTAGGGATTTCATAGAGCTCAAACTGTTGCTGGTGCTTTTAATAATCTCCTCCATCTTCTCTCCCTTTCATAACAACGTCATCTCCAAGCATCGAGGGCAGCTCCTCAGTGCTCACGACAGCAGGATTGATCTGATCTGCCATTTTCGCTATGAGGCCTCCAAAATTCAGATATATTTATCGGAATACACAATCGGAGTGGATTTATAATTAACACTGGTCTACTATGCCTAACATATTTAAAGAGTGCTCTTATACATTAAACACTACTTGGCTACATGTAAATTTTTTCACAATTTTTTGAACACCTCAGAAAGCTTTATTTTCCTTAATTTAAGTTGCAATACAACAAAAAAAAAAAAAAAAAGAAGAGAGAACTAGCAAGACTCACAGGGGAAGGAATACTTTCCGGAGGCACTATATACTAATGAAATGTAGAATTTATGGGACTTTCACTACCTTTTAAAAATAAACCATGTGAATTTGGGTAGACAGCATAGCATGATCGTACCAGGTGTGTGTTCTGAGAGTGGCAGTGGTATGGCGTGATGAGGAACACGTGAAAACCCCTTAAAAATGAGGTTACATGTCTATCAGCTCTAAGTGTGTGCACTGTTCCCCAGTTTAACTTGTTACTGTGACTGTGCCGTTGCCATGTTATAAAACTGTACATGCAAAGCAGCACATTCATCATGGTGGGTCTAGGCTCTTTATTCCTGGGTTGAAAACAAGTGGTTAAAATTAAAATTGAATGGAACAGGAGTGTTGTCCTGTACAGTGAAACTTAATGACTTGCTTCATTTATTTCATCATGTATTACTTTATTATAATATTTTACTTCCTAACTGAAATGTAAACGGGTTAATACAAACGATCTACTTTTTTTAATCACGAAAAATTCCAGCTATAATAAGATTATATTAATAATAATAATAATAATAATAATAATAATAATAATAATAATAATAATAATAATAAAAAACTTGCCTCTTTTATCTCAATCTAAAGTAAAAGCACAAAGTGTGGGTGATAACTGCTTCTCTTCCCCGAATTCGAGACAAACTCATACAGGGACTTTTCCTGATACACTTCTATAAAAAATGAAACCAAACATTTGAGTTTTAAGTGAGAGATTTTTTTTTTGCCCAAATGTCATAAGTGCTTGCATTCTCTTTTAACGTGGTGTTGATAAAGGAGTAGAAAGCGTGTTGAGAACAATAGCGAGGTACAGGAAGTGCCTCCAACCACACACCTTTACAATTACAGATGCATCTTTTTTGCAACACTTGCCATAGAAGTGGGAGTCAGAGTTAAACCAATCATCAGCATGCCTTGCTACAGGCACTTCTTTTTTGTAAAGAGACAAAGGAAATTGTAAAGGCCTTTTCCTGCCATTTGATAAGCATTCTTATAAATCAAAATACACTTTACTTATTCATTATAGATTAACTAAATACACAGAAATGACATGCTGCACAGTTTGCTGTCACATGCTGTTTGTTTTTCCCTACCATGCCAGATTTTAGCCATCACACCTTCATTTTACGGTCCGTGTCCGAAATTAGGATACTAAAACTGTCTAAAGGGCCGCACGATGAACACCTCTAATATGAGATGAGGTATCTTTTGTACTAAAGATACAATATATTGACAAAAGTTTTGGGACAACCCTCTAAATAATTGAATTCAGGTGTGGTTTTTCAGGGGTGGGGCTCGGACTCTTAGTTCCATTGAAAGGAACTCTTAATGCTTCAGCTTCATACCAAGACATTTTGGACAATTTTCTCCCAACTTTGTCTTCACATGCACATGAATGTAATATGGAGTTGTCCCGCCCTTTGCAGCTATAACAGCTTCAACTCTTCTGGGAAGGCTTTCCACAAGGTTTAGGAGTGTGTTTATGGGAATTTTTGACCATTCCTCTAGAAGTGCATTTGTGAGGTCAGGCACTGATGTTGGACAAGAAGGTCTGGCTCACAGTCTCCACTCTAATTCATCCCAAAGGTGTTCTATGGGGTTGAGATCAGGACTCATCCATGTCTTTATGGACCTTGCTTTGGTCACTGGTGTGCAGTCATGTTGGAACAGGAAGGGGTCATCCCCAAACTGTTCCCACAAAGAGCATGAAATTGTCAAAAATGTGTTGGTATGAAGCTGAAGCATTAAGAGTTCCTTTCACTGGAACTAAGAGTCCAACACCTGAAAAACAACACCTGAACTCAATGACTTGGAAGGGTGTCCCAAAACCTTTGCCAATATAGTGTATGTAGTTGTCTTCAATTAGGAAGGTTACCTGATAGGAAATCTCGCCCTTTGAGGTATTTGGAAACATGTGTTTAAAACTGTAATAATGATTTAACACAGAAAAACATCCATAAGCTTCTTAGGCAAAACAAGCAACTTTCTGTATCTGTGAAGGATTTCTCCTTGGGCCAAGAACTCACTGGTGCTCTTTAAGGGATTCTTTTAGTATTCTTTCTTAGTATTCTAACTTTTCTGTATTTTATCTTTCTGTATATCTAAAAGTTTATATTGCTATAAATTTACATTTAGACACATTATCAATTCATCTAAACTCAATAAGTTACCAAGCTGATAGATTAACATGCTATATTTCTATTTTAAAGTTTGTTTATTTGTCCTGCCGTGACCCTGGTTTTTGCACAAAGCACCGCTGCATATAGAGTAAGTTGAATATAGTAGGTCAAAAACATGTAATAAAACATGTAATAAAGTTATAATACAAATCCTGTTGACTTCATGCTAAATTTAAAGGAGGAACTGGCACGTGAACTATTTTATGTACTTATCACTTGGAAATTGTATAGTGTTTGGAAATAATTTAAATCATTTTTCAATTGATAGGGTGTGCATATAAATGCATATCAAATAAATAATTCATACAATTAAAAGAAAATGGAAAGTCAACAAAATTCTGGCCAAAACAATGACATTTATCTCTCTGTAGTTCATCATATCCAAACAGCAACAATTGAAATATTTCACAATGTATAAAATAATGAATAAAACAAAATACAACCTCCAAAAAATAAAAAAAAAACATCTAAAGACATTCAAACAAACAACAAATACATTTTTGTCTTACCATGTATGTTAGAGTGGAGTTTTATTTCCGTGCAAACTCCATTCCATTTCTTGTGATCGACCTGAGATAAAGTTGGAGAGAGACAACTCTAAACAAGTGCCGCTTTTTGTTTCTCAAGAAAATGACAGGTAACGATGAGACAAAACCGACATCAGTACGTTCCTGTAGAATGGGACAGGAAAAAATAAATAAATATGAATAAACGCCTCGTTAGAGACAGGTCTCTGAGCTCGCATGCAGATGAGAATAGGTCTGCGGTGAAGCTAACCTCTATACACTACACAACAGTTTCCTCGTGCGTGCGTGCGTGGGTTTTAGTGTGTGTGTGTGCGCGCTGTGTGTGTGTGTGCGCGCTGTGTGTGTGTGTGTGTGCGCGCTGTGTGTGTGTGTGTGTGCGCGCTGTGTGTGTGCGCGCTGTGTGTGTGTGTGCGCGCGCTGTGTGTGTGTGTGTGTGCGCGCTGTGTGTGTGTGTGTGTGTGTGTGTGCGCGCGCTGTGTGTGTGTGTGTGTGTGCGTGCGTTCGTGCGCGCTTGTGTTTGCTGTGTAAAAAATATTACCCTAGTTAAATATTTCTCTAACCTCCGTTAAAAAATGATTGAAAAGTAAAGAAAAAAAGATGTTGCTTATTCTAAAGGAAAAAAAAAAGAAAAGCATCCAGAGAATGTTTAAATTCTTATCAGTGCTGGTGACGTCAACATTTTTAACATTTATTAAAGTTTGTACAGTTGACCAGTTTCGCTTACACAACCACGATATTCCTAAACTGATTTTATATGAAGTATAATAAACCCAGCTTTGTGGTACTGGTCAACTTGTCGACTTTGATCTTATAACAAAGCTTCCTTATGATATGATTAGTCTGACCAGTACATGCTTTCTGATTGGGTTAATGCTTTTGAAATAACTTGTCTATGTTGATATATCAGATATACACTGTATTGCCAAAGGTCTTGGGACAACCCATTCCCACAAAAAAAAAGAAAAAGAAAAAAAAAATTCATCGAGTTCAGGTGTTGTTTTTCAGGGGTTGGACTCGGTCCCTTAGTTCCAGTGAAAGGAACTCTTAATGCTTCAGCTTCATACCAAGACATTTTGGACAATTTCATGCTCTTTGTGGGAACAGTTTGGGGATGACCCCTTCCTGTTCCAACATGACTGCACACCAGTGACCAAAGCATAATGTGCTTCTAGAGGAACGGTCAAAAATTCCCATAAACACACTCCTAAACCTTGTGGAAAGCCTTCCCAGAAGAGTTGAAGCTGTTATAGCTGTAAAGGGCGGGGCAACTCCATATTACATTCATGTGCATGTAAAGGCAGATGTCCCAGTTTTGGTCTGGCTCACAGTCCCCACTCTAATTCATCCCAAAGGTGTTCTATCAGGTTGTGGTCAGGACTCTGTGCAGGCCAGTCAAGTTCCTCCACGCCAAACTCACTCATCCATATGTTTATGGACCATGCTTTGTGCACTGGTGTGCAGTCATGTTGGAACAGGAAGGGGTCATCCCCAAACTGTTCCCACAAAGTTGGAGGCATGAAATTGTCCAAAAATTGAAAATGTCTTGATATGAAGCTGAAGCATTGAGAGTTCCTTTCACTGGAACTAAGGGGCCCTACCCCTGAATTCAATGATTTGGCGCGGTGTCCCAAAACTTTTGGCGATATAGTGTAGGGATTTTTGAGATGATGTGATGACCACTACACTATAAAACCAATTAATTCCAATTTAATTTAACTAATACAATAAAAATGCAAGTTCTGGTCATCCAGGAACTGTTTACATTTCAGCTTGTACCAGCTGGCAAAGATAGTACCAGTCTGAAGTGTTCTGCAGAAGTTTATAGTTGTTCAGGTCTGAAAAGTGATTCTGAATCGATATATTAATATGAACATATCCGATAAATAAATAAATCCCCCATAAATACTCTTGTGTAAACAGAACCATCTTCAGATCTCCTTCATTATCAAGGGCCCTTCCCAATGCAGCAGAAGGATTAGACAGGTTTTGGTCTCCCTCTGCCATCCGAAAAGTGAATTACACCGCCTTTAAAATGTCACACTGCGGCGGAGTGAGAGCTTTTTAATACACTATTTCATTTACATAACCCCTTCTAAAAAGTTCTATTGAATATCAGGACTAACAGCTCATTATAGATTAGAATAAAGTAAAGCTATCTTCATAGTATACATCATTATTTACTATCATTTGAACCGTAAACTGGAAAACAAAGGCCTTACTGCATACTGTATAGTCTCTGCTTTAGTCTCTATAGTCGCTGTATACTATGAAAAAGAAATGAGAAGAGGTTTATACAGAGGTATTAAATAAAATGTGTCGAATCACATAAGCGAGTGTATTGGATCTCCTTCAAACTCCATTACTCCAAGTGGGCCTTATTCTGTATGTGTGTCTCATTTGATAATAGATTGTGAAATGATGCTACCCAAAGATTTTACTGACACAAGATGTGAAATGTCTGAATTACCCAAATTCCCCATCTCTGCTTGTGTGTCTTAGTGTCTAAGCACCAAGGTCACATGCCATTTTCACAGCAGCTTGTCTAAGATAATCCTGTTTTTTTGCAGACTCTTGAGTTACAGGCAAAAACTCTAATCTCAGGCCCAACGTTGGGGATAAAATAATAAAGGCTAATGCCTGATCTTACAAAAATCCTTGCTAAAAGATGATTAAAAATTCATCAAACATTGCTAGGGGTTTCTAATGTTCCTGGTGGTCTAATATTTAGACCAGTTTCTGATCCAAGTCCCTCTGATGGCACCATGTAGCAAAGAAAGGACATCCTTTTAGAGGTCTATGCTATTTAGCAGAAAATAAGCAGAACATTTCTAATGGAGCCGTTCAATCATCTCTTGGAAACCAGTAAGCCAATTTCCATTAAGGTCCATTATTTAATATATAGGGAATATACAGGGATTTTAATGGATTGGAATGTTTTAGCATGGGTTAAAAATATAATCAAATCAGCGTATTCAAAGACAAATAAATGAGGATGATGACACTGATCTGTACATCTCATAAAATTATTGATCATTACATGTTAATGATGAAATAAAACAAAGTGAATAATCAATGAAATAATTAAGAAAACAATGTATGCTGTCTGAAAATCCCTGAGCATGGGTAAGCCATTCAAATGAGCATCAGTGTCTTAACATTTCACTCGGCTTGAGGTCATTTGTGTGGTCTGCTGAACAACCTGAATTTATTCGAAGGCAGATGTGTCACAAGCTAAGATCACGTGTCCTGTCCATTGCAACACTGGCAGAGACACTCTGGACGAAGAATGCAGATCTCAAAGCCCAGGAACAGTGTGTTCTGGGTTAATGGAAAAACTTTATCAAGGTTAGAGCCTGACACAAACCTGGCTGAAGGGTGACACCTTAATATCATCAAAAAATATAAATCTCAGTGTCCCAAATCTCAATCGGCAACCATTATATATTTGAAGGATTTCTCTTTATTTACTAATATGATCAGTACCTGTAGACACCATGCTTAAATGGTGACCAAAACAGCTTAAGTGCCAAGGGTCCAAGCGATGTTTAGAGTCAGTCTTGTGTTGTGATGACCGTGAGGACGGATGGGTCTTTCTTTAGCACGGTGCATGTGGATAGCAAACAGCAGAGGTGCAGCTAAGGGCCGATAAAGAGTAAGAGGAAACCCAATGTATCATGTAGTACGCTCTCTCATAGTACTCCAGGTACATGTCACCTGGATCTTCCTACAAAACACACACACACACACACAATGGCAGTATCAGGAATCACTTGCCACAGCACAGAGCTGGTACCTGCTTTCCCTGCCTAACTTGGGGCATGTCCACTGAGAAGCGTCTGGAGTGCTAATCTCATAATAGGGGAAAGGGAAGTCTTCACTTTGAGTTTCACTCCGTTGCCTTAAAGCCATAAGATCCTCATAAAGCTCTCCTCCCAAACTATTTAGGTGGTACCACTACTCTAAACTGTGAGGCATGTATCAAATTAGTCACCAAATCAGTCACTATGAGAACTTAGAAAGAACCTTTTCCAGTTTGACTCTAACAGACCAGTGGTGTGATGACTGATACCCACTGACCTGGTACTATAGCGTGTCCACGCTTCCCTGACACACTACTGCACAGAAAAAACATTAAAATCACATCAGATGTTAGATCTGCTTGTCTTGTCGATTGTCAGTAAGACCATCATCCTTTTCATATGGGCTGAGAGCAACTCCTCTTGTGAGCGTGGTCCAAAAACAGCTGGCCATTCGTCTACAAAGCTTTGACAATCGTCTGATTTTGGTGCTCGACTTGTCCAGAAGCCTGAGGTCTATATGGACAATGATGTGTCCCCCGAACATGAATCATTCTCATGATGTCCTGCATGACTTGGGCAGAGAATAGAATGAAGGCATTCAGCAATCACCAGCGAGAGAAGAAATCTCTGACCGAGGATTGTGTTGTCTGCATGGCGGCCCAATGGGAAAATTTATCAACCACCATTAGCACGTCCCATTTTCCTTGACGCGGCAGAAGGGTGAGGTAATCAATGTGCAGGTGTTTGGACGGACCTGCAGGTGCTGGGGCAGGAATTGTTTCTGCAGAGGCTTTCTTGTTGGCCTGCCACAGGACACAGCATGTGGAACTTTGGTGAACCATACTCGAGCTCAGTTTGGCAGCAATGCTTGAGGACCTACATATTGTCCCCCTTTTCGCCCATGCACCAACTGAATCTACACTTTATCCAAACCTATATCCACCTAAGACCACACTTTTTTAGAATACAGGTCCATCAGGGAGGACCGTAAGTCACTGTATGACAGACTTACCCTATTTGGAGAGTTTTGAGGTTTGAATGACAGAAAAAACACTGCATGCTGATACATCAGGAAAACCATCACTTCGAGTTTGAATTGTGTCAGAGGAGCCATGAGCCTTAACCTTAACCACAGACAAATGTGTTAGACAGTCACACGCTGACAGAAAGTTAGATACGAGGCATGTTTGATATATGTGCCTGCAGCTGTCAAAAAGACATGTTGCTTCTAAAATCAGGAAGGTCACCAAAGGGGTATTGTCAATCTGTGTATATTGTAGCAGTAACAGATAACTGAGGCTCAGGCATGAGTTAAGCCCACAAGTTCAGAGACTTAATCAGAGAGACAGCCCTGAGCATTCACTGTGGGTGATAAAAACACAGCCAATCTAGCATTTAGCCTGAATCTGTGCATTGAACTTAACCATCTGTAAATAAAATCAGGTCTGAATTTCCCAGAGGAATCTCCTGAAGATGGTGAGTTTGAGAGCATCATTAAATACACACTCGTCTTATGTATCAGACACTGCAGACATCATTAACAATAAAGGATGGGTGATTTTAGCCCTTTTGCAGGGTAACGCCGGATGCTGAGAGAGTGTCGAGCCAATAGCGCCATCTCTGGGCAGTCACCGTAATCACATGAGGACAACATGAACCGCATGTAAAGATGGACTAAAACCATGAGCACCGATATCCAATAATCTAATTATTAATGCTGTATCTTCATCAACTTGAGCTTTAATAATTAAATAATTTCAACAGAGAAGACGAATAATTGTCATAGCCATAGAAGACCATGGACCCCAGGGTGCGAGTCAGGAGTCAAAACTCTAACATCATACAGTAAGATTAATGTGTTGTTTTAGTACCTAGAGAATATTTTGAGTGCGTGAAGAATAAAAGTGTGACATACAGTTACCCTTTGTTCCACTTCTGTGTGTGAGTGTACAGTATGTGACAGTACACCAATCAGCCATAACATTATGACCACCAGCCTAATATTGTGTTGGTCCCCCCTTTTGCTGCCGAACTAGCCGTGATCCGTCAAGGCTCGATCCCTGAAAGTGTGCTGTGGAATCTGGCACCAAGATGTTGGCAGCAGATCCTTTAAAGGGCCTCCATGGGTACTTACAGGACTTAAAGGATAGACTTTTGATAGATACTGACCACTGCAGACCGGGAACACCCCACAAGAGCTGCAGTTTTGGAGATGCTCTGATCCAGTGGTCTAGCCATCAGAATTTGGCCCTCTTTGTCAAGCTCGCTCAAATCCTTACACTTGTCCATTTTTCCTGCTTCTAACACAACAACTTTGAGGACAAAATGTTGACTTGCTGCCTGATATATCCCACCCACTAACAGGTGCCATGATGAGGAGATAGTCTTATTCACGTCACCTATCACTGGTCGTAATGTTATGCCTGATATGTGTATGTATAATTTTTTTTCCATAGATACACCATTTCTTCTTACACATTATTCGTCCTGCAGAGTTGACCTATTTAAGCTTGGAAAACACTGAAGCAGACTCAATAAATGTTACGGTTGCAACACCCTAAAAACCTTTAGATGACAAAACCCACTACAGCCTGCCCTAAATATAGCCTATTTCCCAGTAAAACCACAGCTCTAGTGACACTGACCTTTCTGCACCTGTAGAGTGGCTAACACCAAGGTCACACACCAGCAGCCTTCAAGAAAACTACCATGCAAACGAACACTCTCACACCTTCACCTATAGTAAAAACACCTGATAAAGACCAAAAGTGGTGCATTGCAAGAAATGAGAGCTCATCGTGAATAATCTTACAGCCTTTAATTCAATCATTCATTCATTCATACCGAGTAATGGAGTAAAAACCTCTATACTCGCATACGAAAACAATCACATGGAACCGTTACTCTAAAGCCGCAGAGAGAAATTTACATGCGCTTTATTAAAAACTGTGTCTAACTTCCCGGCAGTCAGACACCGACGGAGGAGCCGGTTTCCTTGATTAAGATAAAATAATAAAATAAATCTGCAAAATATTGATCAGATGAATTCAGAAAGCTTTATGGAGAAGAGACAACACAAACCGACACTGAATACTTGTGCAAAAATAAAATCAACAAGCTGTAAATTAAATATTCTGGCAAAAAAACAAAATACTTAAGCTAATAGACTAATTTATGCATCGCACCTTTCATTACAAGGCCAATGAGGCATACTGAGGCAAACGATTGACAAAACAGTAGATCTTTTTTTTTTCCTAAAGAAAACAATTACAATATACATGATCCTACTACCCAATATGTGTACTCTATGCTACTTAAAATGGATTTAAACTTAATCCACTTAAAATGTAAATCATTTCACTTATGCATCATCTCTTGAGGCAGTCCCTCAGAGCCTAAACATTCAGCTACACATTATATTTTGCAAAGAACACATATCTTAAGAATGGCTTCTGATGATCATGAAAGGTTTCCAAAAAACAAAACTGAATGTGCTGAAAAGATTCCTTATCATGTTTTGAACCAAAAAAAAAAGAAAGATAAGTAAAAAGAAACTGGATGATGAGAATGAATGTATAAGAATACTTGTGTATCACACCCACTGAGGAATTACCTGGCCATCCAAAACATACTGAATTCTGACTGATATCAATCAGTAGTGAAGACTGTAAAAATTGCACTGCGGCTTTCTGCCGAAGACGTGCGCCTATTGAACTTAATTTCACCCATTAAAAAATAAATAAAATGAAACCCTCGTCCAAAAAGGCTTAAACAAACAACACAAATAAACCTAATTCCTATGGGTCCGTGGGTCCATGATTTGAACTGGCTCGCAAACACTGATGACCAAAAAAAAAAACAAAAACAAATTATCGACCACTGCGTGAGCATGCCTTTAACAGGCATTACACATTCAAAGGCTTCATGATAAACCTCACCCAGAACTTCTACAAAAATAAATACATGAAAATATTTACAAATAGAAGCACTATTCCAATTTATCTGAATACATGAAATTGTCTTCTACGGACAATGATAATGTATGTTGTCCCAGTGTGTACCAGTTCCGATGTGTTCTCCGTTTCCGAGAGCAACACCGCATCGCCTTCGATTCATACACAGCATTATGATCGCGAACATCGTTATGTTTAGCCCACAAATGTATTCCACCAAAAAAAGACTGATTTGCACCCTCGATTAGTGAGAATTTTTTGTAAACTACCGTGAAAAAAAAAAAAAAGAGTGAAATAAATAGGAGGATCTGGCACAGAAAAAGCAAGTTCCACACTAAATACAGTGTCCTTTTACAGTTAAACGGGTTCATTCATCAGTTTCTCCACTCAGACGACGTATTGGTTAGAGGCGTAGTTCATTGTGTAGGCCTGCCTGCTGTACTGAAAGTGGTCGCTGAGCATGTTGGTCCGGCCATACTGAAATTCCGAGCCTTGTTTCGAGGACACTGAGCCATTAGACTGGGGCTTGTCGAATGAAACCATGTCCTGCGATGAAACCGGCAGCAATTTCTTCTTTGCTTCCTGGTTGGTGTCATATTTCGCCTGTTAAATAAAGAAAAATACCTTTCTGATTACCTGCTATGGAGCAAAGGTCACAGTTGAGAAATCATTTTAACATTCACACATTTCTAATTCCCATCTAAAACTGTTCTAATAAAATCTCAACAATGGACATAATATTTTCATATGAAATATAATCCTAATATTCATACCCCTGACCCTGAATAGTCAGGTACCAATAAGATCAAAACTACATACAATTAATTTTGTGTTTTATTTACAATACGTTTTCTCAGCTGCTATCCATCATATTCAGATCAACATTGATTCCTGACCAATTGGACATCCTGTAGATAATGAATACACACACATAACCTTTTATGACGTATATATTCAGGGATCCAAGTTGACTCAGGTCCAACCCTCTGCCACCCGTCACTTTATTTGAATTGAGTCAAACTGCAGCTCGAATCTCAATATAAATACACCAGCTCCTCCAACGCCCCACACACAAGCCATTAGACAACTTCTTATGTACACAAACAGTGCCAAGAGGACCAGTCTATAAGTGAGCCATTACAAAAGTTCATGTTTAATGTTTGATTAAAAGACAAACATCCCCAACTTCAAACATTACACAGAGCTCCATTAAATCTATTATTTACATAAGCAAAGTATACGGCACAACCCTGAACCTGCTGAGGGGGGCCGAAGGAGTTGGAGAGACATGCACTCAAATGGAAAAAGCTGTTCACAGGCCAACCACAGCCCAGACAGAGATGAGCTTTGTGGAAAATCGGCAATAAGAAAGCCATTAGTGAAAAAAATCAATATGCTGGAGACTGTGAGAACGTGTCGGGAAATGGTTTGCTGCTCTTATGAAATAAACTTTTTGACACAAAATGCTACATTTGAAACCCAAAACAGATCACCCTGAAAAAACCATGCCCAAAGCGAAGCATGGTGGTGATAGCATCATGTTGTAGGAATGCTTTTTAACGGGTCAAGGGCAAAGACAAAAAGAATAGAAAGCATCCTAGAAGCAAACCCGCTCTTGTCTGCAATGGTTTAAGAGCCAGAACTGCCAAACTGATACCATTAGGGCCCTCTAGGCTCTTAACGCTCTCCTTCAACTTCAGCTTTGATACAGTTAGGGCCCTCTAAACCTCTCCTCCGACTCCAGCTTCCTAACATTTACATTGCTGGCATTTGGCAGACGTCCTTATCCAGAGCGATGGCCTTGCTCAAGTACCCTGCACTTGGCAGCTTGGCGGACCTGGGATTTGAACTCACAACCTTCTCATCAGTAGTCCAAAGCCTTAACCACATCCCCTAACAAGCTAGCATATACAAAGAAAAACATTTCACTATTCTGTAATACCTATGTGACAAATATAGACTTCTTTATATGGGGCGGAGGTTCCGTTTCCAGCAGGACAATAACCATACAGTGACCAAGCCTACAGCTGAAGGTTTAGAATGGCCCGGTCAAAGTCCAGACCTCATTCTGATTCAAAAAGACTTTTGTACGTGTGGGCTAATTTCTACTCGTAATTTCAGGCATGAAAACTTGACACCTAAGATTCTTACCTTGTTGTATAGAAAGACACCAAGGATGGCAGTCATCATCCCCAAGATGTTGGACAAGCTGACAGGGTTCCTCAGCATCAGTAGTGATATACTGATCACCATGATCCTCTTCGTAGCATTAGCAACCGCATAGCTGAGAGGACTGACTAGGTTCAACACGCTAAAGGCAATCATGTTCTGTGCAAAGTTGCAGACCCCACTCAGGATGAGCAGCACAAACGTTCCACTCCAGTTGGAGATCTCGGACTGGGTGTTAAAAAAAAAGGAGAGGAAAGGCTGCTGTTATAATAATCATGATAGAAATATTACAGTGCAGATTTATACAAAAATTCCACTGAACTTTATTTCTACCCTTAATGCCCACAAGCTATTTGTCCTATTCACAGGGGCAGTTGTAGGTAAAGACTGGGAAAGAGAAATGAAATGCTTGGGGCTGTTGAATTACTCAGAAAGTGTTGGTTTAGTTCTGAAAGAAATTATTTCATGAAATTACATCTGACATGTTATTCTTTAATAAATAAAAAATGGTTTTAATAGATTGCTTTGGGATAAAAAGATATAACTTGGGTATTACTGTTCATTTCACTGCATTGTACACTGATCAGCCATAACATTATGAGCAGTGAGAGGTGAAGTGAATAAGACTGATGATCTCCTCATCATGGCACCCGTTAGTGGGTGGGATATATTAGGCAGCAAGTGAACATTTTGTCCTCAAAGTTGATGTTAGAAACAGGAAAAATGGACAAGTGTAAGGATTTGAGCGAGTTTGATGAAGGACCAACTTGTGATGGTTAGACCACTGGATCAGAGCATCTCCAAAACTGCAGCTCTTGTGGGGTGTTCCCGGTCTGCAGTGGTCAGTATCTATCAAAAGTGGTCCAAGGAAGGAACAGTGATGAACCGGCGACAGGGTCATGGGTGGTCAAGGCTCACTGATGCACGTGGGGAGCGAAGGCTGGCCCATGTGATCCGATCCAACAGACGAGCTACTGTTGCTCAAATTGCTGAAAAAGTTAATGCTGTTTCTGATAGAAAGGGGTCAGAATACACAGTGCATCACAGTTTGTTGTGTATGGGGCTGCATACCCACAGACCGGTCAGGGTGCCCATGCTGACCCCTGTGCACCACCCAAAGCGCCAGTGAGCATCAGAACTGGACCACAGATCAGTGGAAGAAGCTGGCCTGGTCTGATGAATCACGTTTTCTTTTACATCACGTGGATGGCCGGGTGCATGTGCGTCTCTTACCTGTGGAACACATGGCACCAGGATGCACTATGGGAAGACGGCGAGCCGGAAGAGGCAAATGTCATGCATTGGTCAATGTTCTGCTGGGAAACCTTGGGTCCTGCATCCATGTGGATGTTACATTGACATGTACCACCTACCTAAGCGTTGTTGCAGACCATGTACACCCTTTCATGGAAACAGTATTCCCTGATGGCTGTGGCCTCTTTCAGCAGGATAATGCACCGTGCCACAAAGCAGAAATGGTTCAGGAATGGTTTGATGACCACAACAACCAGTTTGAGGTGTTGACTCCGCCTCCAAATTTCCCAGATCTCAATCCAATCCAGCATCTGTGGGATGTGCTGGACAAACAAGTACAATCCATGGAGGCTCCACCTCACAACTTACAGGACTTAAAGGATCTGCTGCTAACATCTTGGTGTCAGATCCCACAGCACACCTTCAGGGATCTAGTGAAGTGCAGGCCTCAACGGGTCAGGGCTGTTTTGGCAGCAAAAGGAGTACCGACAGAATATTAGGCAGGTGCTCATAATGTTATGCCTGATTGGTGTATGTGGCAGTTTAAATCTTGAATCAAATTCTCTATTTTTAACAGAGGTCGAATGACCACAACTGGCTGTTTAATGTCATTTACTTACAAAGTCTCCATCCACCAGAAATGCAGGCAGGTCAACTAAAACCCACGTGGGCAGCATGAACAAAACTGCATTGAAGCCGAGAGTGTTGAGCAGATAGAGGTGGTGTATCCTTGTGTCACGCAAAACCTAAGACATGCACACAGTCATGTAGTAAAGAGTATGGTAGATACATTAAAGGAACATTTCACATTCATCTGAATAAACTCTTTCTGGCTAAAGGGATTGCTTGTGTGGGGAAATCATGTGTTGTGTACTTATTCATCTCTCAACTGTGGTCAGCTTCAAACAACACCAACACATTTAGTCATTCATGCAATACAAGTGTTCAATGTTTATATAAAGATGCAAAAATATGAGCTAACTGTCCGGTACGATCATTCCACTTTAATGAACTTACCTTTTTGGAGAATATGTTTTGCAAAGAGAAGCAAAGTGTCGCTGCCAGAGCACTGACTAATCCTGACAGGTCAAATGAAAGCTCGGTCACTGTAGCCAACAGAACACCACCTATGATGGGTATGAGTGAGACATAGACCTACAAAAGACAAACAGGGCGTAAGCTTCTGACGACAATAACCAAAAAAAATGCACAACACAATACAACATAAGGTCATGGTACAACAAAACAACACAGACTATTGTTATAAGATATGCAGGCTGTTTTACGTATCAGTAATATGAGAAGTAAATTCCAACAAATGACATGACTAAAAAAAAAGCTTTAAATAGATTTATTTTGAAAATCTTGCCTTTGTGGTTTGTTTCTCCTTCATAATTATCCGTGATAACAACACGACCCATATTGGCATGGTGGCTTTTACTGTGGAAACAGAGAAAGGAGGACACAAAGCATGGACTTATTTGTAATACACTATATTGCCAAAAGTTTTGGGACACCCCTCTAAATCATTGAGTTCAGGTGTTGGACTCGGCCCCTTAGTTCCAGTGAAAGGAACTCTTAATGCTTCAGCTTCATACCAAGACATTTTGGACAATTTCATGCTCTTTGTGTGAACAGTTTGGGGATGACCCCTTCCTGTTCCAACATGACTGCACACCAGTGACCAAAGCAAGGTCCATAAAGACATGGATGAGTGAGTTTGGTGTGGAGGAACTTGACTGGCCTGCACAGAGTCATGACCTCAACCCCATAGAACACCTTTGGGATGAATTAGAGTGGAGACTGTGAGCCAGACCTTCTCGTCCAACATCAGTGCCTGACCTCACAAATGTGCTTCTAGAGGAATGGTCAAAAATTCCCATAAACACACTCCTAAACCTTGTGGAAATCCTTCCCAGAAGAGTTGAAGCTGTTATAGCTGCAAAGGGCGGGACAACTCCATATTACATTCATGTGCATGGAAAGGCAGACATTCCAGTTTTGGTCTAGCTCTCAGTTTCCGCTCCAATTCATCCCAAAGGTGTTCTGTGGGGTTGAGGTCAGGACTCTGTGCAGGCCAGTCAAGTTCCTCCACACCAAACTCACTCATCCATGTCTTTATGGTGCTTGCTTTGTGCACTGGTGTACAGTCATGTTGGAACCAAATAAATAAGGTTTATCTAGGAAAATACAAACAGTGCTACTTTCTAGCAGAACAGCTGGAGTCTAAATAATAACAGGGTGGGCTTTAATTTTTTAACGCCTTCCTTTACCTGGCCAGGTAGACTGTGTTTAAACTTAAAGGGTGTAAAAACATGACTTTTCCTTATTATATGCATAATTTAGTGAACGCTCAGGTAAACACACACAGGCCTCAACACTGTACCTACGTTGCAACACCGGAACTCAAGACATTTTTTTTTCTCCATGTTTAGCTCGTGAGCTAATTGTAGCTATGTGCAGTCCTGACAGCTGTTCATTTACAAAGAGTTAAAAATAATTAAATAAATCACGCAAATAACCGAGTCCCAATAAATAAAAAAAAAAACTAATTTGCTACTAGTGTCGTTTTCATTCAAATCTTAAACAGTTACTTAAGTGTAGTACAAGCCTCCGGATGACGTCACGATAGCTACATGCTAACTAACTTAGCCACGTAACATAAATAAATAAATAAAAAATAAAACTGGGCTGATTCTTACCGGTGTGAGCGTAAGACACGGGCACCTTCCATATACTGAAGTGAGCCGACACCGAGGCGAAATATTTACCAAACGCCAGCGGAAGAATGTACCAGCGGTAGTATGGGGCCGGCACTTCAGATTTCGGGACGCCCCAAGCGCGCAGCAACGGCGGCAGAAAGAGCACGATGGAAAAGATGTGGAAAAGCGAGACGGTGACCGGATACGGGAATCCGTTCAGGATGATTTTATTGATGACGTTGCCGCCTGAGCTGACCGCATACCAGCAGGTACACAGCAGCGCGATCCGCACCGCCTCCTTCGCTGGCGGACGCTCCACCGCCGCCATCTTCCCTCCCCGAGTGTCGGTGTGAGGCGCTGCTGCTGCTGCTGCTGCGAGGAGCTTCCTGCGTGGAGCTCCAACTTCCTAAAGCAAGCGAAAAGGGGGGCGGAGAAGGAAAGAAGGGGTGGAGACAGAGAGAAAGAGGAGGGATGGAGGGATGGAGGGATAGATAGATAGATAGATAGATAGATAGTCAACGCTGTCATCTCATGAACGCGTTACAACCCTTCACTTAAATCTTATTGTTAGTATTACATGATTATAGGCAGAATAGTACTTGCCTCCCACTAGTGATGAGAGGTCTGACTCTTTTCAAAGATTCGGCTCTTTTGGTTCGGCTCCCTCAGAAGAGCCGGCTCTTATGGCTCCTAACTGACTCCCAAAGGCTCTTCATTTCGTATCACTCGGAGCCTTCTATTTTAACCTAATTTTATAACAATTATGAATGGTTTGCGTGTTGGAAGGCAATTCTTTTATTCAGTGTTTTCATAAAAGCCCTATTTTTTATACATTTTCTTTTCGTTACCAAAATTACACATGGCCCTGATCTGACGGATATTTTCATTTTTGCAAATTCTCCACTCAGCTTTGCAGTCTCAAATATCAATAAAATGCAGCCAGATGCTGCTTATTTTCGGTTTTCGCTCATTTCCTCATTTTCACCCGACGCGCTTGCACTTAAATCTGGCTCCCTGCTTTTCTCTGTCCCTCTGTGGACCTGGTATGATGCTAGTCTCTCCTCGCATGTGATTGGCCGGATGGTGTGCCCATCAAAATAAAGTCCCGCCCCAGCCTGCATGGATTCTCAGTAGAGCTGAGCGGGAGAGGCTGAAGATTCGGCTCTTCCCGACGGGAGTCGGCTCTTCTCGTTCGCTACAAAGAATCGGCTCTTAGAGTCGGGTTAGGGTAAAAGACATTACATTAGTATTATTGACTGTAAGAGCCAGGAAATGGTCACGTGATAAACTAATCACGTTTCAGTCATATTAAGGATTCGTTCAAAATGAACGAATCGTTCATGAAGATACACTTCAGCACTAGAAGATACAAACATACTGCTTCAACAATACTAGAAAATGGCAAACACTATTATTATTGAGTAATGGTATGTAAATGGAGAAGCCTCTCCAGTTCAGGTCTGGTCTTGAAACAGCTTCTGCAGCATTTTTCTGCTCTACCACGTCCAGAGAATGAATCGTACATATTATCCCGTGTTCAGGCAAACTGTATAATGGGTGTATAAAACTTGCATGCTATTCCATTGTTTGAAAGGCTAAACTAAAGTGTAACGATAATGAATGAGGAACTTAACGTTGCCTTTTAGCATTCTTAATCATTTAAAATGAATCATAAAACCTCTTATTGTATGGGATTCACAGGATTGTTCGTTGTCACAAACACACACCCCTCTCGTTATACTTCTTTTTTTTTTTTTTAATAACCTCATCATCAAAAGCAAATAGAACGAAATGTTATAAATAGATACAAAATATTATAAAGCAGTTATTACAGGAACATTTCTGAAACAAGACCTTTTGAGATCCACGATCATTTTATTCATAGACGTGTTTTCAGTCGATGCAAACGTACGGCAGGATATGAAGTTTACTTCCGTCTCCGTACGTGTCTAAAGATATGCATTCGGTCCAGCCGTACCACTGGCCCTGGCTGTCATAACAGCCATTAACCCCGGGCCAGTGCTTGTTGTTTATTTTGTGGACGTCCTCTGTCGTGACGTCTCGGTTTATCCCTGGCAAGTCGGTCTCTGTAACATTTTGCACCTGGACATAAGTTTTGCTGGCCTCCCTCATGCCGTCTTCCTCACATTTCAAGTACTCATTCATAAAAAAGTGCGCCCCTGGGACTTGACTTCCGGACGTTTTTAACAAACTGTTCTGGAGGTTCAGGTAATATTTGACGATTTCATTTTGCGCCATATCTTTCCAGTTCATTTTGTGCAAAGCGCTGGGTGAAGATGCAGATGGGCTTTGCTTCACGTTCACTGATTCGTTAACATCCACCGCTGGATTGTGTTGCTCCTCGCTCTGATTCACTGCAGAAGGTCTAATTTGTAGCGTGAGGGGATCGAAAGTCAATTTACGATTTTTCACTCGAGCGGGTTTACACACGTCGTCCGATGAACGACCTTCCACGTTGACGGTGTGGTCTCTCAACTGATTCTTCCTCCTCTTGCCATCGGATATTTTGATATCTTTTTCCGTTTCCATATTGGTTACCTCGCTGAGTAAACCTGGTTGAACCCGTGCTAGCTTGTTTTGCAGGTTATTGGTTTGTTCAAGCGTCCTTTCATTGTGTAGGAGCGATTCCTTCTCTGGGTGTGAAAGGTTTGACTGATGACACTCTGTGTGCATACCTTGGACGGAAGAGTGTAACAGCAGTGCAGGAAGAGGCTCGGATTCAGGGACAGAAAACGACGTTGGCTGCTTGCTTGAAACTAACTGCTTTACCGATCTAGGACTCGGGTTGTTGTAGTGACTCTGGGATTTGTGCTTTACTTTCTCACCAGCTGTTATGTCCCTTTGTCCCTGTTGTTGTAATACTGATTTTCTGAGGATCGTGGGTTCTTTGTTGAGTTCAGGAGAACTAAAGTGAGGTTTGACGGCACTGGGGTGTATTTGAAGATCCTCTGGACCACCGCTGCTTCCACTGGCTGTTGACAGTGCAGATCTTTTTGTGGCCTTTAACGTCGCCAGGTTCTTTTCCGCTTTTTGCGTACCCACGTGTTTAACAGGGTAGAATTTATCAGTGCTTGAAGAGTGAATACTGTGCAAAACAGGCATTTTGTCATTATCTGTCGCAGTCTGAGGAGACCTAGAAACCGGTAACGTCTGAGAGCGGTTGGATCCCACAAAAGTGCTTGAAAGTTCCTTCGGCAGTACTTCAGGTTGCTGTGGGTCAATCAGCTTCTGCCAGTTGCGCAGGAGCTTCTTTGCACGCTTTGCAAGATCCTCATCTCTGGTCTTCTTCCTCAAGTCGTTGATCAACTTCCCAAGCCGTGTTTCCTGTAAAAACAAATCGCATAAACTCAGTTAATCCAAAATCAATTGAAAAAGAAGTACAATACAATAGGATGTGCTGTTATAGGGAAATGATCAATGATGTGGTGGTGCGGTGCCGCCAGTTACCACCCTAAAATGTTCAAAAGAAGTGACTCTCTTTTTTCCCCTCCTTTACAAAGTGCAAATACCTGAGACTCCACAAATATTAAATAAACCATATTGTATTTGAATGACTGCATTAATATAAACCTGTGATTTATTCAAGATGGTGACTATGTTTTTAAAGCATTTCATTACATGTCATACTGTGTATGAGACAAATAAAATTGGAATCTGATGTAAATTAAAGCCAGAACTAAACAAATCCTTCAGAATCGAAAGTCCAACAGCTTGTTATACAGTCACAAGTTCTGACTTTCTATACTATAAGGGAGACCTGTTGTGTAGATAAGACAATTATAGCAAAGACTATGGCTTGTTAAACATCCCGTTCCAGATGTATTTGCCCCATTGCTGTTAGAATAACCTCCACACTTCTTAGCAGAGTTTTTAATAGATGTTGCAGCGTGCCTTTTGGTATTTGTGCTCATTCAGTTGTAAGAACATTAGCGAGGTCAGGCGAGGAGCCCTGCTGCACCTAGACCTTGAACACTTCTCACCTCAAGTGCTTCCTTTGTGATGGGGAACTTCTCTAGGCTGGAGATCACATCCAATACAGCCACCATATTGCTGATCTGTTAAAATACGTTATTGGATTAATGTTGGAACATTCTTTATTCAGCATGCACATTTATTACACTAAGCTACACACAAGGTACTTCACAGTAAGTCAAAAGCTGCAGAATTTATACCAACAGAAGTCCAAAATATACTCTAAAATGTCTACAGTAATATTTTATGTTTATTCATTTAGCAGACACTTTTATCCCACGCAGCTTACAAATGAGGAAATACCTGATGTAAACGTGATATAATCAAGCAAAGTAGTGTTATCATACAAGGCTTTTAATTAATTAAGTACTTAATTATTTAATAAATTATTCATTCATCCTCACTGAACAGGCACTACCAGGCGTCGGCCATTCTGACTTTTATTTATTTGATTTGTTCCATACTGAGCTTTTCATTTCTGCATTTAACTGAAAATGAACAAGTAAAAATAAATTTATAGGCATTTTATTGCCTTTGAGATATTGAACATTGTTTTGTTTTTTATTGTTGTTTAGGTATGTTTTTGAACACACTGGTTTGTGTAATATAGCCAGGAGTCGTTACAGACGCTCAAACCACAAAACCACAAAGTAAAATAAAACAAAACAAAACAAAAAAAACAAACAAAAAAAATCTCTTTAGACAGTAAACAAAGCTCATCCTACACATTAAACAAATCTCCTCGTTTACACAGTAAACAAATCTCCTCATTTACACAGTAAACAAATCTCCTCATTTACACAGTAAACAAATCTCCTCATTTACACAGTAAACAAATCTCCTCATTTACACAGTAAACAAATCTCCTCATTTACACAGTAAACAAATCTCATTTTACACAGTAAACAAATCTCCTCATTTACACAGTAAACAAATCTCCTCATTTACACAGTAAACAAATCTCCTCTTTGTTTACACAGTAAACAAATCTCCTCTTTGTTTACACAGTAAACAAATCTCCTCTTTGTTTACACAGTAAACAAATCTCCTCTTTGTTTACACAGTAAACAAATCTCCTCTTTGTTTACACAGTAAACAAATCTCCTCTTTGTTTACACAGTAAACCAATCTCCTCCTTGTTTACACTGTAAACAAATCTCCTCTTCGTTTACACAGTAACAAATATCAAGTAAACAAATATCATTTACACAGTAAACAAATCTCATTTTACACAGTAAACAAATCTCCCCGTTTACACAGTAAACAAATCTCCCCGTTTACACAGTAAACAAATCCCCTCTTCATTTACAAAGTAAACAAATCCCCTCTTCATTTACAAAGTAAACAAATCTCATCTTTGTTTACACAGTAAACCAATCTCCTCCTTGTTTACACAGTAAACCAATCTCCTCCTTGTTTACACAGTAAACCAATCTCCTCCTTGTTTACACTGTAAACCAATCTCCTCCTTGTTTACACTGTAAACCAATCTCCTCCTTGTTTACACTGTAAACCAATCTCCTCCTTGTTTACACTGTAAACCAATCTCCTCCTTGTTTACACTGTAAACCAATCTCCTCCTTGTTTACACTGTAAACCAATCTCCTCCTTGTTTACACTGTAAACCAATCTCCTCCTTGTTTACACTGTAAACCAATCTCCTCCTTGTTTACACTGTAAACCAATCTCCTCCTTGTTTACACTGTAAACCAATCTCCTCCTTGTTTACACTGTAAACCAATCTCCTCCTTGTTTACACTGTAAACCAATCTCCTCCTTGTTTACACTGTAAACCAATCTCCTCCTTGTTTACACTGTAAACCAATCTCCTCCTTGTTTACACTGTAAACCAATCTCCTCCTTGTTTACACTGTAAACCAATCTCCTCCTTGTTTACACTGTAAACCAATCTCCTCCTTGTTTACACTGTAAACCAATCTCCTCCTTGTTTACACAGTAAACCAATCTCCTCCTTGTTTACACAGTAAACCAATCTCCTCCTTGTTTACACAGTAAACAAATCTCCTCTTCGTTTACACAGTAAACAAATCTCCTCTTCGTTTACACAGTAAACAAATCTCCTCTTCGTTTACACAGTAAACAAATCTCCTCTTCGTTTACACAGTAAACAAATCTCCTCTTCGTTTACACAGTAAACAAATCTCCTCTTCGTTTACACAGTAAACAAATCTCCTCTTCGTTTACACAGTAAACAAATTTCCTCTTCGTTTACACAGTAAACAAATTTCCTCTTCGTTTACACAGTAAACAAATTTCCTCTTCGTTTACACAGTAAACAAATTTCCTCTTCGTTTACACAGTAAACAAATTTCCTCTTCGTTTACACAGTAAACAAATTTCCTCTTCGTTTACACAGTAAACAAATTTCCTCTTCGTTTACACAGTAAACAAATTTCCTCTTCGTTTACACAGTAAACAAATTTCCTCTTCGTTTACACAGTAAACAAATTTCCTCTTCGTTTACACAGTAAACAAATTTCCTCTTCGTTTACACAGTAAACAAATTTCCTCTTCGTTTACACAGTAAACAAATTTCCTCTTCGTTTACACAGTAAACAAATTTCCTCTTCGTTTACACAGTAAACAAATTTCCTCTTCGTTTACACAGTAAACAAATTTCCTCTTCGTTTACACAGTAAACAAATTTCCTCTTCGTTTACACAGTAAACAAATTTCCTCTTCGTTTACACCGTAAACAAATTTCCTCTTCATTTACACCGTAAACAAATCTCCTTGTTTACACTGTAAACGAATCTCATCTTACACAGTAAACAAATCTCCTTATTTAGACAGTAAACAATTCTTCTCTATGTTTACACAGTAAAGAAGTCTACTTTTTGTGCAAAAGGTGCTGCTTGCTTTGCCTGAGATGAAGAAGCTCACAGAAGAGAAGAGACTAAACCCAATGTTTTCTCTGTGACATATTTACTGACTCGTCAGACGCTTGATGAGTCTGAGGACATCTGGCTTCAGACATGGAAACTGAAGCCTATTTAAATGTGCACCTGCAAGTGATGGGCTTAAACGGTTTCAAGTTTCTGTTCATAAAAATGCAAATTCATACATTCCAGTAATTAGTGTGTGAAGCATGCAAAAGCTGATCATGGAGCTGATAGATCGACATCAGACATCAGATCTGCTCACAACATGCTGATCATTAGAGCTACACACTTTTTTTTAGAAATTAATAAAGCCTTTTATTACGATTGTCACTGTGCATTTTACAATCTTTACAGAAAGCAGCACAATTGTTATTTATATTGTCTGGCTTATAAGAGTTAATCACTAACATGGACTAACCTTATAAGGTGCTGACTAGTGTATTTAGTTTTTGTACATTTGTTTCTACATTTGAGGTTTATAATTTTGCACAAACAAGCCTGTCAATTTACATATTCGTTCATGATTATTTAGGTACGTTCCCAAACGCACTGCTTCTCACTGAGCTCCCAGAAGTGGTCCAAGTAATATATCCAAGAGTTCCCTGTGGTTTCTTTATAATATTACACTCGGCAAAACCACAAGTCAACATTAATTAATGAATGATTGAGTTGTTAGACGTTTTGACTGGTTGATTGAATAAAATGGGTTAGAAAAACCACATGTTCTGTTTGTGGAACAATTAAAAGGTCTATCACTCCCAAATATATAGGCAGAATATTACTAAACAAATAGGGTCTAATATTTAAATAGTAGAATTATGTTGGTAAAATAATTCTATACTGAGGGGCTTTCATTCTGCAGAAAGGCCAACAAGAGAGAGATCATGGTAACCAAATCTGAGACCTTTCAGGAACAGGTGTATTTATAAATGAGGTCATGTGACACTTTCATTTTACACACACACACACACACACACTTACACACACACAGCTTCAGCATACCAAGACATTTTGGACAATTTCATGCTCTTTGTGGGAACAGTTTGGGGATGACCCTACCTGTTCCAACATGACTGCACACCTGTGACCAAAGCAAGGTCCATAAAGACATGGACGAGTGAGTTTGGTGTGGACGACCTTGACTGACCTGCTCAGAGTCCTGACCTCAACCCCATAGAACACCTTTAGGATGAATTAGAGTGGACACTGTGAGCCAGGTCAAAACTGGGACGTCTGCCTTTACATGCACATGAATGTAATATGGAGTTGTAACCCCGCCCTTTAACAGCTTCAACTCTTCTGGGAAGGCTTTCCACAAGGTTTAGGAGTGTGTTTATGGGAATTTTTGACCATTCCTCTAGAAGCACATTGTGAGGTCAGGCACTGATGTTGGACGAGAAGGTCTGGCTCACAGTCTCCACTCTAATTCATCCCAAAGGTGTTCTATCTCCTTGAGGTCAGGACTCTGTGAAGTTCCTCCACACCAAACTCACTCATCCGTGTCTTTATGGACCTTGCTTTGGTCACTGGTGTGCAGTCATGTTGGAACAGGAAGGGGTCATCCCCAAACTGTTCCCACAAAGAGCATGAAATTGTCCAAAATGTCTTGGTATGAAGCTGAAGCATTAAGAGTTCCTTTCCTTTCAAGCCCAACCCTGAAAAACAACACCTGAATTCAATGACTTGGAGGAGTGTCCAAAAACTTTTGTCAATATAGTGTATATTAAAAACAATCCCAGTTAAGTCTATTTCCGGTCCAAGCTGTAACATTGCAAAATGTGGGAAAAGTTCATAGGGGGTGAATACTTATGCAAGGCGCTTTAAATGGAGACATTATTAAATACAGAGATTCACAGAGATCACAATACAAACTATGATACAATGTTTTAAGAGGATAACTCCATTGTTTTAGCAGGTACAGATACATTTCCCACCTTTAGTGATGCAGGTTAAGCCTTTCACTAGAGGTTGTTTAACGGTGGCTAAACCGGAAGTGCTAGCTGAGCAATACAAGAGGTGGACAGGCTGCAAATGTATTTTATTGTCAGCAATAATAATAAAACTGAAGGGAAGAAAAATAAGAAATGCAACAGCAACAAAAAAAATGATGATGTTACTTACGTTGCAGTGAGCGTCAGTCGCCTGAAGCAGCCGGTCTCTGATTAGCTGTGCTGTTTCCGTCACCGACGCCGTTGTCATGGTCATTCTAGGCAAAGCGTCTCGCGCACTGTCTAAGTCCTAATCTACCGCTGATTAGAATCGCTGTGAGAGATTTAACATTGTACAGTCCATCGCTGAATATCTGCTCGCTCGAACTTCGGTGATCCAAATAAAGGGAAAGTTGTTCAAGTTAACAAAAGAACACTTTAACCCTGTCGCTATGAAGCGTCCTCTCTGCCTCGGTTTCTCTGTCAGCTGCCGCGGCTAAACCAATAGCTATAAATCCAGCTCGCGTTGCCTGATGGGAAATTTCAGTCCTTTCATCAGGCTGAATTCCAAATAGATCTCTTTAGAGACGGAGTGCACTACGTAGGCTGCCTATACTATTATTTCGGACCACGTGTAGTGCACTTATACCTCGAGTATAGCTGTATTTGGGATTCAGCCAAAGAAAGACGCTAGAAATAGAAATATCCCTCGGCTACAGAACCCGAAGCGTGTCTGACAGAAATGTAAACGTTTATGAAGAGTCATAAATATGTCAAAACGAATCATAAAAATAAACGAATGACTAATAAATTATTTCAAATTTAAGGAATAGGAAACGGTAGCAATTCAGGTATGTAAAAAATACGTGTAAGTAGGTAATTCTATTTAAAATGTATTAATACTAATTTTAATTCTTCCAGCGGCTACGTGTGAATGCCTGGCTTCCTACACTGAGCATGCGCAGTAGGAGATTTTCGCTTGTTTATACGGTTTCTAGGCTTCAAGGTCTCCTACTTTGTTTTGAAATCCATGTTAGTGATTATGTCATTTAAATGCTGTATATATGTTCCCTATATACAAACAAATTCTTTGGATTTTAAAAACTGACACCAAACCTCAGCAAAAACATAGCTTTACATTTCCTTGTAAACCCCCCCCCACACACACATTTCTTTTCCTACTTCAAATGTACTTGTATTTTGCTATACAGTGAAGACATTTGAGTTTATAAATTTTAAAAAAAATTTAAGCCTACAGTAAAGTAGACTTTGCTTTAAACCACATCTCAGCATTTAGGAATCAGTTTTTAATGACAGTATACACTATAACCATGTTACAATAGTATTGTTGCAGATATATTTCATGTCCATATACACCGATCAGGCATAGCATTATGACCACCTGCCTAACATAGTGTTGGTCCCTGCTAAAACAGCCCTGACCCGTCCTGCATTGTGTATTCTGACCCCTTTCTATCAGAACCAGCATTAACTTCAGCAATCTGAGCAACAGTAGCTCGTCTGTCGGATCACACGGGCCAGCCTTCTCTCCCCACATGCATCAGTGAGCCTCGGACGCCCATGACCCTGTTGCCAGTTCACCACTGTTCCTTCCTTGGACCAGGATAAGGTCTGGATCCACACTGACCCTTAAAGCAGTTTACTGTTTTGTTATCTGTTCAGTTTCAAACCTCTGGACACACACACACACACACACCATGACCAGATCAGATAGCAAAGATTAATGCAAGTCACTTTTAATAGAAGGTCAGTGTTTTTCTTGCAAAGAACAAAAAATGACTTTTGCATCTAAACTGAATAAAACCATCAGATATTCTTTTAATATTTATACAATAAGCAATTTGTATTAAAACAATTCTCATGTAACAAAGGAATCAGAGAAATATTAGCCATTTTACTTGCTGGAACTTCCCAAATTTAACAGAAAATATTAAAAAGAAAAAGAAAACAGATTACTTCATGGTGCTGTTCTATTAGCCAATGTGTGTGCAGCTGATATTCACAAAAACGCTTCATATCTGCTGACGATCACAAGCACATCAACTGACAAGCAATATGTCAGTTTGAAATTATAAAGACACCACAGTCAACATCAGTCCTGAAGACCTTCAAAATGACCATTAGTTGACCCATAAGACACTGGCGTAATGGATACGATGGAGGAAACGAAATTTCCCACTCCAAAGGCTCTTGAGAAGACAAAGCCAGAGTTGAAGATCCCAGTA
Organism: Hemibagrus wyckioides; assembly: GCF_019097595.1. Lineage (NCBI taxonomy): Eukaryota > Metazoa > Chordata > Actinopteri > Siluriformes > Bagridae > Hemibagrus > Hemibagrus wyckioides. The sequence continues at coordinate 23,846,525 of NC_080719.1, forward strand.
CCGAAAAAGAAAAGTGTTGAGGATTGTCCTTCATGTCCAGGTTGAGAATGGATTGGGTTACGATCCGAATAACCTGATAACAAAATTTGGGGGTCAAAACACACAATATATAATGGCAGATACACTATATTGCCAAAAGTTTTGGGACACCCCTCCAAATCATTGAATTCAGGTTGTTTTTTTTGTTTTTTTTTTTCAGGGGTTGGGTTCGGCCCCTTAGTTCCAGTGAAAGGAACTCTTAATGCTTCTTCATACCAAGACATTTTGGACACTTTCATGCTCCCAACTTTGTGGGAACAGTTTGGGGATGACCCCTTCCTGTTCCAACATGACTGCACCCCAGTGCACAAAGCAAGCTCCATAAAGACATGGATGAGTGAGTTTGGTGTGGATGTTCTCATCCAGCATCAGTGTCTGACCTCACAAATGCACTTCTAGAGAGGAATGGTCACAAATTCCCATAAACACACTCCTAAACCTTGTGGAAAACCTTCCCAGAAGAGTTGAAGCTGTTATAGTTGCAAAGGATGGGACAACTCCATATTACATTCATGTGCATGTGAAGGCAGATGTCCCAGTTTTGGTCTGGCTCACAGTCTCCGCTCTAATTCATCCCAAAGGTGTTCTATGGGGTTGAGGTCAGGACTCTGTGCAGGTCAGTCAAGTTCCTCCACACCAAACTCACTCATCCGTGTCTTTATGGACCTTGCTTTGTGCACTGGTGTACAGTTATGTTGGAACAGGAAGGGGTCATCCCCAAACTGTTCCCACAAAGTTGGGAGCATGAAATTGTCCAAAATGTCTTGGTATGAAGCTGAAGCATTAAGGGTTCCTTTCACTGGAACTAAGGGGCCGAGTCCAACCCCTGAAAAACCACACCTCAACTCAATGCTTTGGAGGGGTGTCCCAAAACTTTTGGCAATGCAGTGTATAACAACTGAGATATTTGTTGAATCCCCTGACAGCACTGTGGATAACTCACAGGATCATGCAGAACATGATGAAGATGTTCCAGAGCGCTATAAAAATGCGGAAGTAGCGCAGACTCAGTAAAAACTCCCGGATGTTGTCACCTGGGTGGAAACAGGTAGATCACCGGAACATGTTAGACTTCCCTCACACGGAAATGGTCAGGAATTATGAGTCTATATATTTTTTAGTACCTGTTGTTGATCGGCTGGGATCATCGCCGAATCCGTGCGTTTGAGACTCTTTCCTTTTCCTGTCATTTATACACACACACACACACACACAGAATATCAAGCAGCTATGACAGATTTGGATTTAAATACCATCTAAAAGGTGTACTTACAGTTTAAAGTTTAAAACAGCCCCGGCGTTCATTAGCAAAGTGCTAAAAAACAACAACAACGAAAAGCAGATCAGATGCGTGACGTGGATCAACACTGCGCAGCTCTCTAGCTCTTTTACACCACAGATCAGATTACATTATGAATCTAAAAAATCCTTATCGAAAACTAAGAATCAATGATAGTTACATGTGCATAAGGAATTTTATTTAATTGTTTAATTTTACCAGAAAATTAACAGATCGCCGATCATCTTGTCTCGTCTCAATCTCCCCTTCTTCTGGCAGCATTAAAGTGTTCAACGTTGACGGTAAACTCACCGTCGCCACCTGGTGGTCAAGACTGAATTACAACAACAACAGAATAATAATACGTAATAATAATCCTCCTCCTCATCGTCATCATCAAGTCAAAAAGCTTTTATTGTCATTTGAACCACATTTAGCTGACGCAGTACACAGTGAAACGAGACATCGTTTCTCCAGGACCCTGGTGCACCATAGAATAACACGACAACATACACCTATCAAGCATAACATTATGAAGTAAATAAGACTGATGATCTCCTCATCATGGCACAGGGTTTGTGGGTGAGATATATGTGTTAGAAGCAGGAAAAATGGGCAAGCGTAAGGACCACTTTTGATAGATACTGACCACTACAGACTGGAACACCCCACAAGAGCTGCAGTTTTGGAGATGCTCTGATCCAGTGGTCTAGCCATCAAAATTTGGCCCTTCGTCAAACTCGCTCAAATCCTTACACTTGTCCATTTTTCCTGCTTCTAACATCAACTTTGAGGACAAAATGTTGACTTGCTGCCTAATATATCCCACCCACTAACAGGTGCCATGATGAGGAGATCATCATGCTCAGAATGTCTGATGCATGCCCTCATCCGAACAGTTTATCTGGTTGGAGTAGGTGTGGTATTAGCCTACACTTTAGATCCTGCAGGATGTGAGCTGGAGGTCAGTCTTCCTGTTCGGCAGGTTTCCTCACTTATTTACCTAGGCTGTGTAGCCTACACTTTTCCTGTGCCACCCATAAGAGGCAGTATAACACCGCAGTGCTCTGTCCCAGATCTCCTGCTCCGTGCCATCCTGAAGTCTTCATTTAAGCTTGGGGGTGCAGATGAGCTGCAGTATATTAATAGGAGGCTATAGGTGTCCAGATCTCTTTCATTCTCGCAGGCTTTTGCTCGGACACACCATCCACGGGCCTTTAACCAGCTCTCTGTGCATGCGCTAATACTGCAAACCACCATGGAGGTACTGGACGCCCTAAATCTGGGCGAATTTGCCCAATATTTCTCAAAAATGGCCATGTTTCCTGTATTTGATCTGGCCTATTACATCGTGTCCATACTCTACCTCAAGTATGAGCCAGGTAAGTGGTACAGATTTGCTTTTATTATTCATTTGCGTTTATTTCTGCCTATTCAGTTGCACGAAACGGAACCTATGTCCGTCTGACACTTGTTTGTTTTTAATGTTTTGCCAAATTATCCACGGATAAGTGCTTTAAACATGTCACTCCCACTACGCCATGTGTATCCCAGTCTAAGGGTTAATATTAGAGCAAGCACGCGCCATGATATTTAGGATTTGCGCGTTATTGCGCGTTATTCGTTTCTCCACATTTTAATGCTCAGAGCAATGCTGTCGACCCCCCTGCTCGAAATCTGATAGATGCTCTACACATGCCAGAGCTGGAATAAATAGACCTGCCCTAAATAGACAACAGCAAGAGAGCAAGTGTCCACAACTTTGCCCTGTTTTAAAAGGGAAGCCTATATACAACGACTGCAATAAATATTAAAGCAGCGGATAGTAAACTGTTTCTATAGCAACCGTGTGATGATATTGCTACAACTCTGTGTCAGGGTTGAAACACAATGGTCATTTCATAACAAAGCTTGTAATGTCAATAAAAAACAAAACAAAAAGGTGCACCAGTAATGACCCAGATATATATACTGTACATACATACATAGTGCTGCTTGGTCAGTGGTCAGTTCTGTCCATGTGTTGTTATGTAAGGAATAAAACACAACAGGCTATTGTGATGTCACCCAACAAATGCTTTCCCTATGTGGGTTACGTCTTACTCTATTTTTGTATGTATTAAAAAACCGTTTATTATTTGTTTATACGCCTCAACTGTTAAGAAAGTTAAGAGGACAAAATGTTGTTTATCATCTTACAGAGACCTCAGAGAAACCTCAAAGCACAGATTTACCTCGGAGACTCCTTCTCTAAATGTTACGTAAACGTGTCCTCACAGAAAGCATCACCGTATCAACACTCCCTTTATGCAGAGCGTCCACTATAGAAGTCTTTGTGATTAACTGTGCATTAATCTACTTTACCAGTCAGATCGAAGACCGTCATGATTAGATATCATTCACAGGACCTTGCTTTTCTGAATCAAGTTTCCGGGACTTTAACAATTGCTTTAACGAGGATTCAGACATTTGTGAGACTCGATAGAAAAACAACCCAGTGCTTTATACAGTATGTGATTTCCAAGGTTGACAGGCTTGCAAACAATTTGCATACGACTGCAGTTCATTTGTCTAGAGAAGGAAAAAAAAAGCTAAATGGACGTAGTTTCTTTCACATGACTCGCACAATTCGATAAGTCTCATGCACAAATGCTACGGCTTTGGCCATGCTGGAGGTCACAGATCGCAGCCAGTTGCCATGAATGAGTTGCCACAGACTGATGTTTATTTTTAGTCAACATTTGATAGGATCACTTCTCCTTTAAAATGGCTGATGGTCACACCTGTTCCATAAGATCTGTTTGTCCATTACTCTTAGATTTCTGCTATCATTTCTAACGATTAAACACCGACTGGTGTGTAGTGACATTTAGACACATTACTATTCGTATCTTTTGTTTATGTATTGTTCATATATCTTGCCAGGTTACACAACTCCGATCCAGGTAAATCTGTAGAAACACTAAGTACATGGCACTAAGTACAAGTGCCTAAAGTGTTGGATTCTCCTGAACCATTAACCCCGTAGAAAGACACTAATTAGGGATAATTATATGAGTCTCTGTTGGCCAGGCTCAGTGGAAGTGTCCCGCAGAAGCCCCGTGGCCTCCTGGCTCTGCGCAATGCTCTACTGCTTCGGGAGCTACATCCTAGCTGACATCATGCTCGGACACAGCCCCATCGACTATTTCCATAATAACAGCCACATCCTCCTGGCCTCAGCTGTCTGGTAAGTCTCTATGGTTCAGGAAGCAGATACTCTGTAGCCACGTGCAGAGTGATTTACATTAAATTTACATCTAGGAACTACGTTGCTGTGTCCTGCAGCTTTGACGTGCCCTAAATGAAGAGTGAAGAATTAAAGCAAGACGTTTATTATAATGATTGATTAAGTTCCATAATTACACTGTATTTACATCATGCAGCACATTAAATAAAAAGGCAAACAATTCAGGCTCCAATGGAAAAGTCTCAGTGGACATGGACAGGGATGTTCTGAGAGCTTCCTAGCCTATTTAAAGTCAATAGCATTAGCATGAGGAGAGATGTGTCTCTGCAGCCTTATAGTAAGTTAAGTGATCACATATGCATTACTACACAGTGAAATTCTTTCTTCGCATATCCCATCCTCAAGGGTTGGGATCATAGCACATGGTCAGCCATGATGTAGTGCCGGAGGAGCAGTGAGGATTGAAGGCCATGCTCATGGGTCTAACGCCAGCAGCTTGGCAGTGCTTTGGCTTGAACCCCGATCTTCAACCCAGAACCTTAACCATTTGAGCTTCCACCGCCTACAACATTAGTATTAATATAATATTTGATTAAATTCACAATAAACAATTTTCTCATAACACTTTGTCTTACAAAAATGTAGTACAAATATACAGTAGCAACATCATTAGCACTATCGATGAATAAAAGACATAAAGAATGATCTTGAATGATTCATTTGAAAGTACTTTATCCTGTTTGGGAAGGAATTAAGGAACCATATTTTGATCAGACTGTATAACAATTTCAAACACTTATCCTACACATGGTCACAGGGTACATGGAGCCTATTCCCAAGGGGCAGAGGGGACACCCTGGTTAGGATGCCAACCCATTGCATCTCACAATCAGAACACACACACACACACTACAGACAATTTAGATATGCTAATCAGCTTACACTGCATGTCTATGGACTGGGGAGAAAACCAAAGTACCTGGAAAAGTGCCTACTCATGAAGCTCATATAAACAGTTAAATCGAACCTGCAGTCTTGGAGGCTGCCTAATGCCGTAAATGTAGGCATGAGGCAATCATGCTAACCAATAAGTCACCAAAAGTCTCAGGATTAAAATCATACCAGGCTATCTATCTAGTTAGTTGAGGTACAATATTCCAGGCCCTGTGCAAGACATGGGTATGACATTACATTATATTTATCTATAAAGTAAATTCCCATTTTCTAAAATAACATTAGTATTATTTCAAAAAATTGAGATTTCATTCAATTGGCAGTTCTTTCGTTTGACTGTATGTTTTAACATATACAGTATATAAATTTTGGGAGATAGACCATAGTAGCTGAAACTCCGCCCTCTTCCTAGTTAACCTCCTGTTCCATTCTATCTCTGTCTCTTTTGTTCCATCTTCTCCATAGTATTTAAACTCATACACAGGCCTCTTAAGTGGCTTAGCTGTCTTGTGCAAAGTTCTAGTTCTTTCCCCCCTTTTTAAAGGTCCATATTCCCTACCACCATTTATAAATGCTTCTTTTTCTCTTTCTCTCCCTACAGGTATCTCATCTTCTACTGCCCGCTAAACTTGTTCTACAAATGTGTCTCATTCCTGCCCATTAAACTGGTGCTAGTAGGTATGAAGGAAGTTGTCCGTACTCGCAAAATCGCTGCCGGAGTGCACCACGCTCATCATGCTTACCACCACGGCTATTTCATCATGATCATCACTGGTTATGTTAAGGGTAAGTAAGGGAAGCTTTAAATTAAAGTCACTCTGAAGAGCTGCTCATTTTATCTGTGACTGTGATTGATTTGGCTGTAAAGATTTGGGAGAATTTCGCAGGGCAAACAAGAAAGCTTCAAAGTGTTGTCAAAGAAAGCAGTTTGTTTCATTGCCCTGTAAATGTACTCCTACATAAACAGTTATGATACTGATGTCTGGAAGAAGTCATGCCCTTGTGTATCGAATGTCATCCTGTGGCATGATCCTCAAGAGAGTATCACTTTCTCTCCAACTGTTAAGGAGATTATTTTAAATGGCCACGTGCAATCCCGATCCCAGCCTGGAAGGGAAAATCACTTCTTCTGACATGACACACTTTCTTCTTATGTCCTTGTAGGATCTGGAGTAGCTCTCATGTCAAATTTTGAGCAGCTCTTGCGTGGAGTGTGGAGACCAGAGACCAATGAAATTCTCAACATGTCATTGTGAGTGTTTCTTTACTTCAGCACCTAGTGTAGGATGTGTCACCTTGAGTAAAACATAAAACAGGTAGAAAAATGCTCAACAATGTGGTAGCAGAGGAAGTTTCCAATAAACTTGTCCGTGATCCTGATGTTCCTGATATCACTTGCATTACAGCAGCTATAAACAGAATAAGGTTTCTTGCATAGATTTCCTTCATAGACTTTAATTTAAAAAAAAAAACGTCTCTATATTGCAAATGCTCCCATATCTGCCTGGGTGTTCCCGGTCTGCAGTGGTCAGTATCTATCAAAAGTTCTCCAAGGAAGGAACAGTGACAGGGTCATGGGCGGCCGAGGCTCATTGATGCACATGGGGAGAGAAGGCTGACCCGTGTGATCCGATCCAACAGACGAGCTACTGTTGCTCAAACTGCTGAAGAAGTTAATGCTGGTTCTGATAGAAAGGGGTCAGAATACACAGTGCAGGACGGGTCAGGGCTGTTTTGGCAGGGACCAACACAATATTAGGCAGATGGTCATAATGTTATGCCTGATTATTGTGTAATTTGGGCAGTGTCTGTTGGATAACAGTGTTGTGGGATTGGTTGTGAGCTCAGTGTTTTATTTTTTAATTCAGTTCGTTGAAGATACACACTTAAATCATGTTCATGGATTAAAATTATTCTATTGGTCTTGCATTTGATGTGCAACAGGCAGGCAATAAAACAGGCTGGTGGCATTAAACAAGGAATATCCATAATAAAAATCAGGCTAGGGTCAAATTCAGGAAACTATAAAAATGAGGCACGAGCACAAATACACAAATGCACAAGACTTTTTAATGAAAGCCAGAAACAGCTAAAACAGTTTAAACTAAGAAACCAAAGTTTACCTGCTGCCTTACAAATGTGAGTAAACTCAACTTTAAGATGTTTAACTCAATGGATTTCATTAAATTTGGAAACTAAACTTGTGTTCAATATTCAAAACTGGAATTACAGAGAAGAAGAAGTTTCACATAACTTCTAATAAATGGAGCTATCAGTGTAGGGTATTACGTTCTTAAAACTGGACACAACTGGGCAACACACCAATGACCGGACAGGGGTGGAGACAGGATTAGGGCTGTTATGACGTGTCATGGGTTCAAAACCAAATGAATGGATGCACTTAGAGGAAGAATGACACACTGATTATAGCAATACAAAAGTTTCTATACATATATTGTACTATAACTATATTTCACTGCAGCACGTTGCTGTATGGTCAGTATTCTTAAAAATCTGTCTCTGTATGTATTTGCAGCCCTACTAAAGCCAGTCTGTATGGAGCCATTCTGTTTACACTTCAGGAGGCACACTGGCTTCCTGTGTCCAAGAGCACCCTCATTTGCATCTTCACTCTGTTCATGGCTACATCTAAGGTATGGTCTTTTGTCAAAGAAGACTGGACTACTTTAACAGATTAACATCGACCGATGTTTCTTCTCTAGGTGGTCATGACAGCTCGCCACTCTCACGGATCTCCCTTCACTCTCGTCGAGTCCTGGGTTTCCCACCTGCTCTTCGGATCTCCTCTCGCTGTCGAAGAGGCTCATAATCACCACCACACTGCCCCGGCTGCTGCCTCTGCCCCTGCCTCTCCAGCCAAAACCAAGGAGGAACTGAGCGAAGGCACTCGCAAGAGAAAAGCCAAGAAAGCGGAGTAGACACTCAGCTACACCACCAACAGTCTGTTCTCCGGCTATTTTTTTGATACCTGGGTTTATAGTCCTTATCTTGAAAGATTTTGCTGTTCACTGACTAAAGTTTGTTTTTTTAATGGTGCTTTAAATGACAGATACTTTGTAGGGACTCTGTAAATAGTTCACCAGTAATTATCATCCTTCCTGTTAATATATAGTGTATAACTCTATTTATTATGTACATTGTAGTTGGTCAGTGGAGCTCCTGTCAGTGGTGAACTATTTTATAGACAGAAGAAAAATCTTGGGATTATTAAGCCCAGTGAAAGGTGTGAAACGGTCCTTTTCCCCATACAGAACAACATCTGGCTTCTGAATGAAGCAGAGTACACACTTTATATCACACTGCATTTGACAGTACGACATTTTCAGAAGTAAATATATTTTCCAATCACATCTGTTTCTGTGTCATTACATGCTCCCGAAAAACGAGTGGTCTTGTTACCAGTAAAGCCTGATACAGCTGTTATACTCTATACTCTTGTTTCTTTATGGTCTCATTCACACTGAATGTCAAAGATGAAGAGCTGAGGGCACGATACCTTTATTATCACCGCACATAGACCGAACAGGCATAATATTATGACCACCTGCCTAATATCGTGTTGGTTCCCCTTTTGCCGCCAACACAGCCCTGACCCATCATGTACTGTGTATTCTGACACCTTTCTATGACCCTGTCGCTGCTTCACCACTGTTCCTTCTATCGGACCACTTTTGATAGATACTGACCACTGCAGACCGGGAACACCCCACAAGAGCTGCAGTTTTGGAGATGCTCGGATCCAGTGGTCTAGCCATCACAATTTGGCCCTTTTGATCAAACTCGAAGCTCAAATCCTTACCCTTGTCCATTTTTCCTGCTTCTAACATCAACTTTGAGGACAAAATGTTGACTTGCTGCCTAATATATCCCACCCACTAACAGGTGCCATGATGAGGAGATCATCAGTCTTGGGTTGGGGGGGGGTGTTAAGGGCCTTGCTCAATTGCCCAACAGTGAAGCTTGGTGGCTTGGTGGTGCTGGGGCCTTCACACACCAAGAGATCAATAGTTTGTGTGCTGTTTGTACACTAAATATGAAAGAAATGTTCCTGTACTAAAAGACTCACAATGCCACCAGATTACTCAAATCAAATCTTCATGCAGCTAACACTCTAATACTGACGGCTTAAAAGGCAGAAGACCGGCTGGAAGAAAAAACAATAAAGCTGCTTTAAATGAAATCCAGAGGTAGGAATTCATTTTTTTCAGTCCAAAACTATATTTTCTGTTATGACATTACATTAACAAATATCAAAGTCATGAGTTCATAGCCCTCACTTTGCCAAGACATAACCAATTTATTAATGATACAAAGTAAACAAAATAAAGCATGCAGTATTGCATGGCTAGATTTCTTTGAAAATGTTCCCATTGTTGGAGTGAAAACATCAGTATTTATTTATATCTTGTGATTAATTCGGGGACCGTGCTCTCACCAGGGCCCTGTGTTTCACCATTAAGATAAATCTTCTCCCTCACACTTAGGCTGACTTTAGAAACCTTGAAAGGTCAGTTAAATGGCAGGACATCCCTCAAAGTCTTGTTTTGTTTTTCCATTTCTGGGAAAAAGGGAATGCACTTCAAGCTGGTTAAAGAGCGTCAGTGTGCCACACAGAACCCCAAGAGCCGATGAACTGGAACCAGCCCAACATCTGTGGATGCAATCACTGACCACCAAGGCACTCACTATAAGCACTATGCTGTGATTCTTATGCTGAAGACTTCAAGTAATAGCAAGACTTTTCGTTTTTTTTTTCTGTTTATCAAACGAGCTTGTATCTGTAACATCTGGGAATTTCATCTGTTTTATTTATTATCTGCCAGAAAGATCAACACAAGAAAAAGAAACACATTCTGGCACAAAAGATCCTTGTCATGTGAAAAAAAGCCATATTCCCGACTTCAGTGATGTCACAGGTCCAGAGAAATATAAATGCAGAGGAGGAGACTGGAAGCAAGTCACAAAGCAGGCAAACACTCACACAGCTCCAGCCTGCTAGAGAAGAAAACCAAAGATGTTAATACCCGTATTTCTTCTTTTGTTATTATCTGGATTCCTTAATACAGGAAGGAGTGTAGTGTCCAGTCAAGGAGCATCAAAAGGTCAGCAGCTTCAATTCACACATTCCTCTTATCATTTTTGAAATAATAAGCATGATCACTGATGATCAACTTTTCACTTCATCACCTTAGTCCTGCTGCATCATTTTGTTTCATAGCTGTTTTAATTTTTATCCTATCAAATATTTGTCTGAGTAATTTTCTGGAGTAGCGATGCTGCTTAAAGATCAGATTTCTTAACCGTTTATAATGGCATTTAGTGGGTTAACTTTTCATATATTTGCCTTAATGGTTACAAATAGCACTAAGTGAGAACAGTGTATAGTCAGGTAATAGTAAATAATATGACAGGAGTCAATAATAATATTATAAACATATATAATAATACATAAAAATGTTTAACATTTGCATTATTTTCACCTTTTGCATTTATTTATAACCGCCTCCATTATCTATTGTATCGTCTGATCGTTTCTCAGTTATGTTATTCCCAGTTTTCTTGAAAAGCTGGATTATGTGAGGAAAAGAACTGTGCTGTAATGTGTATGTGAAAAATAAAGGCTTCTTCTTCTTCTTCTTCTTCTTCTTCTTCTTCTTCTTCATTTCCTGATATATCTGTTATAATTCCACCAGATATCTCGCACAAATCAAGCAGGTCATGGAAAATGTTTTGCTTTAACAGCATTCTGTTGCCTTCTGTTTCAGATTATTGCCCTGTTATCAAATACACCTGGACATTTTTCACTTCTTAGAATGATATATTTTCCATTTTTCCACTCTGAAACCGAACCTTCCCACTCGGCGGTAATATATCAGTGTTGTTATGGTCTCCTACAAGCAGCTTTAGCAGAACTATTGACTGGAATGTATGTTGCAGACTCTGACACAGTTAATGGAAACACCACATTTCCATCCCAGCACCAGAGAGGCGCAGTGGGGTCCCTAGGGGAAAGCAATAAGCTGAGATATAAATTTTCTTCTAGAGATCAGCTTCATCCTGAGAGACGGCAGGAGCAGAGGTGAAGGCGAAGCGTGACTGATGCTCCTTCTGCCTGAAATATGACCCTTGCTGTTTCGCCCCATCCAGCACAGCCATTAACACTTCCCTTCAGTGATTCCTTCATTTCATTCTTTGGAAACATACTTAAGGTAGAAAGGTACACAGGTTCCAGGAAATCCTGGTGTAGAAAGATCTGACTTTTCTCAGTTAACATCAAACCGTCCTCTGTCAGAGAGCTCAGACACCAGAGACTCCCAAAAGCCTGGTGGAAAACTCATTGCAGCACAAAGGAGTGAAAGTCAACATACTGTATAATACCTTATGGGTCTGTTTCGTTCATTATTCAGTGTATGATACTTTCATTTATGAATGTCTCGGTTTTCGCTTATGGCTGCTTTTTTGACGGTATCTTTTCAAATATTTTTTTTATTTTTTTCTACAGATGAAGAGATTATAAAACAGATTAAAGGTACAAACCAGGCTCTGGCTGAAATTAAGGAACTGTTTAAGCAACAGGTAAAAAGCAAACTGAAATCCATCGTTTGTCACGAGTGGTGTAGATAGTAATCTGTTTCAGTGGCACGGGGGTTATTGATATAGGCTAAATAAGCTAGCTCATGGTGTATGAGTACAGTTTATCAATAAGTGACACATTTTGGTTGGATTCCAGACAATAGTAAAAGTGTTGGATGCGTGATTTACTGTAACTCAGTGACGTCATATTAGCATTATAATTGGTACTATCTGAGTCAAAACGACCCAGGACATTATTGGGGTTTTAAAAGCACTACAGAAACAATAATAATAATAATAATAATAAAATACCCTAAAAGCCTTTTATATACACCAATAACAGTGATAATCTCATCATGGCACCTGTTAGTGGGTGGGATATATTAGGCAGCAAGTCAACATTTTGTCCTCAAAGTTGATGTTAGAAGCAGGAACAATGGACAAGTGTAAGGATTTGAGCGAGTTTGACCAAAAGGGCCAAACTGTGATGGTTAGACCACTGGATCAGAGCATCTCCAAAACTGCAGCTCTTGTGGGGTGTTCCCGGTCTGTATCTATCAGTATCTATCAAAAGTGGGTCAAGGAAGGAACAGTGGTTACCTGGTGAACAGGGTCATGGGTGGTCAAGGCTCATTGGGGATCGAAGGCTAACCCGTGTGATCTGATCCAGCAGATGAGCTGGTGGTCATAATGTTATGTCTGGTCAGTGTATCTTTCTGTGCTTTAAGCAAACTTGAATAAACGGGTTCGATTCTGAGCGTTTCCCAAAAACTTGCTTCTATGCTAAATTTTCTCTAGGTGTGAATGTTTGTGTTCATGGTATCCTGTGATACTGGTGTCCTATTGCAAATGTAGTCCTACCTTGCTCCCAGTGTTCCCAGTTTAAGCTCTGGATCTACTACGGCTGTGACCAGGATTAAACAATTACCGAAGATGAATGAATGAATGAATGAATGAATGAATGAATGCTCATCTACACCTCTGTGTGCTATTCACATTTCTATGCTGATTGCTGATAGCTGACATTACACTCTATTACACTGTTGATTTATTGTTATTTCTTCATGTACCAGATTGAGGAAATTGTGTTTTTAAAGAACACTGTTATGGAGTGTGAAGCTTGTGGTGAGTAAAATGTTGCTTGCATTTTTATGCTGTAAATACAAAAAGGGAAAGTCATTTCATGAATTGTTAGATTGCTTTGTTCCATCAGTTTTGTTATCTTATGTTTTCTTTAAAACATCTTTCTTTCTGGGTTTTTTTTTCACTCAAAAGTGTTACAATGTAATAGGACATAATGCTCATATTTATTTATTTAAAATGTATTTATCTATTTTACATTTATTTATTTATTTCAAATTTATTTATTTTACATTTATTTATTTTACATTCATTTTTTAAATTTGTTTTTAAATTGTATTTATTTTTCTTGTAGGCATGCGCACAGATGTTAAAGAACCCAAACCATCCTGTGATCCCAATCCCTGCCACCCAGGCGTGACTTGCACCGAGACAGTTAATGGTATCAGATGTGGGCCATGTCCTCAAGGCATGGAGGGAAACGGCACCCACTGCACAGACATCGATGAGGTATGGTCACAGGAAACCACACTGCAATGCTTTTTCCACTATGATCTCTCTGAAATTTATACGGGTGAGGTGTTTGTTCTAGTCTTGAAAGTTTATAGGGAGCACTGTGCTTTGTCCGCTGTCAATCAAAATTACGGCGCTAACCCATTATATGCATCTGTGAGGTCATGTATGTGCAAGAGTGTAGATAGCGATTTCCTCCGAGTGTGTTACACTGCCCTGTGATGCAGCAGGAACAGCAGTTTGAAAAGACTTCATGTGTCTTAAAGGAAACATGTGTTGACCTTCACTTACACCAGTTGGGAAGTGGTAGCTCAGTGGTCAAGGTGTTGGACTTCGGATTGGACGGTTGTGAGTTCAAATCCCAGGTGGCGGCTGCTGGGCCCTTGAGGAAGGCCCTTAATGCTCTGTTATATAAATAGGATGAGTGTGGATAAGTGTGTCTGGCAAATGTAAATAAATGTAGCTGTCATAAGTGAGCATTTGTTAGGAATTGGCAGGAGCAAATAAATTTATACAGGCTGTTTTTATTGTAATCTGAACTTCTAGCATGTTGTGTGTTTTTTGTGGTTGTAGTGCACTGTGAAGCCATGCCACATGGGTGTGAGATGCATCAACACGTCTCCTGGTTTCCGCTGTGGTCAGTGTCCTGCTGGTTACGCAGGTCCCCCAGTGCAGGGAGCTGGAATTGACTACGCCATCTCCAACAAACAGGTTTCCACTTCTGGATCTGAACATTATTCAAATAATGAGTTTAAGGGGTTTTTTTTCTTTCATACATTGATGCTTAATACATTCAATACTTAAACGCTTAATAGACTCAATTATTGAGCCTCAATTTTCTCTGTCCCTTCATTCCTTCATTCCAGGTTTGCCGAGACATAAACGAGTGCGAAATCTCAAACGGAGGCTGTGTGGAGAACTCCATCTGTTTAAACACAGCAGTGAGTAAAAGACTAAGACTTGCAGAAGTCACAAATCATCACCAGTACAATGTATGGTTTTTAAACTGTGTGTCCACAAAGGGGATTAGAATATTTGCCTCCAGAGTTTGGGGTTTGATTCCCGTCTCTGTCTGATAAGCACAGAGCTTACATGTTCTCCCCTGCTTTCAGGAGATTCCTCTCCCAGTCCAAAGACATGTGCTGCAGGCTGATTCCCATGACTAAACTGTCCGTAGTGTGTGTTGGATAATTAGACCGTAAACCTAAGCCAGAAACTAAGCTTCTCTGCCATCGTCTTATTCATATCCTTGAAGCTGTATGCTGGAGGTATTTGATAAGGAGAACAGCTGAAATTTCAGATGTTGTTTTAAAGGCATTAATGATATGGTCAGACCTTTATTTTTAATCCTCTTTTCCCAAAAGACATCCACACTTATAAATTACCCAATTTACTGTCGATAAGCAATAATAAGCAGTACATGATAGTATCCATAGATAGATAGATAGATAGATAGATAGATAGATAGATAGATAGATAGATAGATAGATAGATAGATAGATAGATAGATAGATAGATAGATAGATAGATCCCTTTTCTGAAACCTTCTCTTGTTGGATGTAGGCTTTGCCTATATAATACATGATGTATATATGACAGGCACATTCTACTTTCTACTTTTAAAAAAAGGCAAAACATTTTAAAAGCATTAGGTAAGGACTGTAGGAGGTCAGAGAAAACAATTTCAGTCTTACTATTCTGAGTGCGAGTTAGCGCGTTAAAAATAACTCGTTAAAAAGAAAAAGTGACGCCAGCGTCTCTATTCATGTGACTAATGAGAATGAGCTAACTGAATATGCCTTCTCCCTGAGAGGAAGGTGTTTTAGCCCTTACTTGAAAAAGTGAGTATTTATTTTTTTAATTAAGGAGAAGAAAAAATAATTAATTAATTTAATAATATTAAATCTAATCTAATCTAATAATAATAATAATAATACAATCTGGTGACAAATGAAGTAAGAATTAAGAAATTGTAAAAAAAAAAAAAAAAAAAAAAAAAGTTAATTAAAAAAGTATAGACAATACCATAAACAAACAAGTGGAAGATCAAGATTATGTTCCAGACCTACACACATTCACTTTTTTTCTTTTTTTTTTTTACAGAACACAGGTTCACCCAAACTGGACAGTTTGGCCACATTTGGTGAGCCTGAGCTTAATAGAGCCTCAGATTCCTCAAGGTTGGATGTATTGTACAAACTCACTCATCCATGTCTTTATGGACCTTGCTTTGGTCACTGGTGTACAGTCATGTTGGAACAGGAAGGGGTCATCCCCAAATTGTTCCCACAAAGAGCATGAAATTGTCCAAAATGTCTTGGTATGAAGCTGAAGCATTAAGAGTTCCTTTCACTGGAACTAAGGGGCCGAGTCCAACCCCTGAAAAACAACACCTGAACTCAATGATTTGGAGGGGTGTCCCAAAACTTTTGGCAATATAGCACATGTGTCTATGTGTGTGACAGGGGTCTTTCCGGTGTGGTCGCTGCAAGCCTGGATTCATAGGAGACCAGACGCAGGGCTGTAGACCTGAGAGAGCATGTGGAAATGGACAGCCCAACCCTTGCCACGAGAGTGCTGAGTGTATTGTCCATCGGGATGGCAATATCGAGTGTGTTGTAAGGACTTCAAAAGCACTATGATATGTGTTGAAGTTGAGATCTATGCATTGTCATTTGTCTAAAACACCAAATCTGACTAGAACCTCAAACATCTGTATTTAGTGTGGAGTTGGTATGGCTGGCAATGGATACCTATGTGGAACTGACACAGATATCGATGGCCTCCCCGATGAAGAACTGCAGTGCTTTGACCGAAACTGCGCTAAGGTGAGAATAGAGTTTCTCAGAACATCTGAATCGGTAATCCAAGTCCAACAAACTCAACAGAAAGGGCTTTGCAGGACAACTGTCTTACAGTACCCAACTCCGGCCAAGAAGATGCTGATAAGGATGGCATTGGAGATGCTTGTGATGATGATGCAGATGGAGATGGGATCCTGAACACAGAGGTCATTTAGACCAAATTTCTAAAATCGGTGTAAAGACTGGTTATTATCATTTCTACTAACATGCTGCTCTGTTTCATTAGGACAACTGTGTGCTCGTGCCAAATGTAAACCAGAAGAACACTGACCAAGATGATTATGGAGATGCTTGTGATAACTGTCGATTAATTAAAAACAATGACCAAAGGGACACTGACAGTGATGGCAATGGTGACGAATGTGACGATGACATTGACGGTGATGGTATGTTTGGAATGAGTGTAACCCTTTGGTTTGGATTATATTAAATTGGGTTTTGTTCTGATTTAGCTGAAATTCTGTTCAGGCATAAAAAACGACAAGGACAACTGTGTGAAGGTTCCCAATGCTGACCAGATCGATCGTGACGGCGATAATGTTGGTGACGCGTGTGACAGCTGTCCATATATTCGCAATCCTGACCAGGTCTTTTTCTCATGCTGTACATTACTTCAGTCTATATGGTACACACTTTCCCTCAGTGATGAACTCTTGTGCACTTTCAGATGGATGTTGATAATGATTTGATTGGTGATCCATGTGACACTAACAAAGACAGGTACGGACAAATTCCTGGAACTGATTTGATTGGTCATCCATGTGACACTGACAAAAACCGGTTTGGACCGGTAATCTGGTTGATTACTCGTTTCCTTTTCCCCCCAGTGATGGAGATGGTCATCAGGACTCACGAGACAACTGTCCCGCAGTCATAAACAGCTCTCAATTAGACACAGACAAAGATGGAAAAGGCGACGAGTGTGATGATGACGATGACAACGATGGCATTCCTGACCTCCTTCCTCCGGGACCGGATAACTGCAGGCTCATCCCCAACCCACTCCAGGAAGACTGGGATGGTCAGTTTGACCTCCTTAGCTTTTTAGTCAAATGTTATTTCTTTTTAAATCTGAAGATACCTCCACAAATAAATTACAGGGGACGGAATCGGAAATGCCTGTCAAGTTGACTTTGACAACGACACAATCATAGACTCAATTGATGTGTGCCCTGAGAATGCTGAGGTCACCCTTACTGACTTCCGTGCCTACCAGACTGTGGTGCTGGACCCAGAAGGAGATGCCCAGATTGATCCAAACTGGGTGGTGCTTAATCAGGTCTGATTTGCAACCTCCGACCATTAAAATACTGAAGTTGAGCTGACCATAATCCAACTGTTGTTTTTTTTTAACAGGGAAAAGAGATCATTCAAACCATGAACAGTGATCCTGGACTAGCTGTTGGTAATATGTTTATAAAGCTCTGGAATTAAATCCTTCATTAGAGAAATCTCAATTTATGGACACATGTATCCTCCTTTTTTTCTTGCACGCAGGTTACACAGCATTCAACGGTGTGGACTTTGAAGGGACGTTCCATGTAAATACAGTAACGGATGATGACTATGCTGGGTTTATCTTCGGCTATCAGGACAGCTCTAGTTTTTATGTAGTCATGTGGAAGCAGGTGGAGCAGATCTACTGGCAGGCCAATCCTTTCCGAGCTGTCGCCGAACCGGGAATACAACTCAAGGTGCAGTGTGTTTCCATTCATTTAACATCAAAAATATCCACTTGGCAGACACCGATTACAGGTCAGTGTGCTGAATCTGCTGGTTAGGATCCCACAGAAAACGTAACTAGTGGGACGTCTGCTGGCGTTCAAAGAGATCACCCAAAAACAGTTTGCATGAAATGAATGAACGGCGAGATATACTGGATCATTTGATTCGCTGAAATATTGCATTTCACCAAGAATTACGAATAATTTAAAATTTTGATGTGGAAGCATTTTTACTTCTGCATTTGAAGGAGGCTCATTTATTCTCAAAAAAAAAAAAAAATCACCTGTGGTCAGGGTTTCAATAGCTCAAGAAGGGCTACTACACTTATAAAATGTACTATAATAATAATGTAAAAATAAAAATAATAATTGCTAATAATAATAATAATAATAATAACTATTATTATATTAAATTCCAAATTGGTTTAATCTTGAGAAGACCTTTTTGACAAATTTTCCCACTCATGCATGAGAACAGAAATATCTGTAGGCATACAAATATTTTTAGAAAAGATACTGCTTCGTCTTCAATTCCACATGGAGTGCAGCAGCGTGTCTACAAACCATCATAAATATATATAGTATACAGATCCTGTATACCATTATATTATTAGAATATTTCAGCACTCTGAGACAGACACAGAGGGTGGGGTTGTGTTACACCCCTAATAAGGATTTTTCCTTGCGGTAAAGTGTCAGCTGGTTACCCGAGGGACAATAACAGCTGAACCTGTCAATCTCCAGGAAAAGTTTAAATTGATCCAGTGTTGCTTTGCTTTGTTTTTTTTACTGATACTCTTGGTAGGCTGTGAAATCCAACACAGGGCCAGGAGAGAATCTGCGCAACTCGCTGTGGCACACAGGTGACACTGCCAACCAGGTGAAGCTGCTGTGGAAAGATCCCAGAAACGTGGGCTGGAAGGACAAGACATCTTATCGCTGGTTCCTCCAGCACAGACCCCATGATGGGTACATCAGGTATGACATTAAGTGCTTCATTTACATAAGTAAGTCCCTAACTCACAAAAAAACGATGTTGAATTTTCGGTCACACATACAGGGTTCGGTTCTATGAAGGTCAGAAGATGGTTGCAGACACAGGAATTATTATTGACACGACCATGAGAGGAGGCAGGCTTGGAGTCTTCTGCTTCTCCCAGGAGAACATCATCTGGGCCAACCTGCGCTACCGATGCAATGGTATTTACGTGTTTGAACTAAATAATCAACAAATTGAATAAAATAATATGAGAATGAAGCTGACAGTGTTAGCGTACATGAACTGGGGGAAATAAGCAGATAATAAGATACTGTAGTTAAAGGCCTGTATTACCTGTGATCCATGTTATACTGAACTAAACCTGCCTTGCTAAGCTACAGAAGCTACATTCAGCAGCCATGTGTTGCTTTTTGTGTTGAAACCTCTTTATATTTCTTTGTGGTGATCTATCTATCTATCTGTCTATCCGTCCGTCCGTCCGTCTATCTATAAGATTAAAGATTATTTAAAAATAGAAATTCTGATCTGTTCACAATGATTCTGTCAGAGTCTATTCTCCAGCCCTGATATCTTTCCTTTGCTCTTCAGACACCATTCCAGAGGACTTGGACACATACAGAGCCCAACAAATCCAGCTTCAGGTTTAGCCACAGTTGTCAGCCCACGTCTCCAAGTCATGTTGTCCATTCCTTCACAGTGACCAGTGGCTCTCCTACACCAGTGCTTTACAAAGTGGGATTTGGAGACCTGCAGTGGTCAGTGCAGCAATACCAGGAGGTCCCTGATTTTGTATTTGTTTTTTCATTTTAGTTACAGCAGTGGAAATCCCAACCTACCATAAGAGTGTTCAATGTAATATTACACTTTTATAGTTATTAAATGTTTGAATGAGTTTAATCCAAATCTCAAAAAACTCAAAAATGAACAACTATTAATGATTAAAAAATGTCTTAATATGTCCAGTCTGTGAAAATTTCAGGAATAGAAGCTCTGTAAGTCATATATATAGACTAAATATTATTGTACACACGTAAACTATGCTCACGAAATAAATCAGTGTTGAGGAAGTCCATTGAATTTCATGTAGAGAGAAAAGGAAAGTTAGTTACTAAAAGTTTGAGAACCCATAACATAGACCATACACCAATCAGCCATAACATTATGACCACCTGCCTAACGTTGCTTCGAGGCATGGACTCTACTAGATCCCTGAAGGTGTGCTGTGGTACCTGGCACCAAGATGTTCGCAGCAGATTCTTGCAAGGTCAGGCCTGTGTGAATACTTACAGGATACTTTTGATAGATACTGACCACTGCAGACCGGGAACACCCCACAAGAGCTACAGTTTTGGAGATGCTCTGATCCAGTGGTCTAGCCATCACAATTTGGCCCTTGGTGAAAATTGCTCAAATCCTTACACTTGTCCATTTTTCCTGCTTCTAACATCAACTTTGAGGACAAAATGTTGACTTGCTGCCTAATATATCCCACCCACTAACAGGTGCCATGATGAGGTCATCGGTCTTGTTCACGTCAATGGTCATAATGTTATGCCGGATCTTTACCGTACCAGCCGATCTACACTGTAATGGAAATAAACATATCATTTTGCTACTGAGCTAAGACTTTTTCACGCTTTTCTTTTTTCCCCCCTCTGAAGCATCTGTGAAAAAGACCCCAATGGTACGGCCCCACTGAAATCACAGGCACGGCAGTTTGAATGTATATATTTTAAAAACACATACAGAAATACAGATTACAAAATAGAAAGGATGTAATAAGAACGATCTGATATATGC